>NW_028243749.1:0-235838 GCF_964263255.1 Lissotriton vulgaris
TTTGGGTTTAGGCGTGATTATTAATGCACTGTGCAGAGCATGAGTTAGACACTTGATGAATATCTGTATGCAGAGAGTTGGTGCAGGAGATGATGTGATCAATTTCTGCTGAAACCCAAAGGTATGGGCCCGCCCTTCTAAACCCAAAGATACCTTCTGTAGATATAATATAATATACTAGCTAGGGAGGGAAAACTGAGGTTCTATTTAGACCTTTTTCCTTTAGCATTTTAACATGCTTTCACCCTTTGTATTTTATGAAATAGTAACCCTGCTGTTAACCTTGTTCCTTATAATATGTTTGCTTGTATTAGCTAAGATACTGCGTTTGAGAACACTGCATTAGAAATAAACATTTCAAACTCGCACGTGTCCTCATTGACCCCTCGTACTGAATTGAAATGTTAGTATAATGAAAGAGTATTCATGTGTTCCACTTTACCTATGGTGTTCTAAGTCCATGTTCTGGGTTGTCTAATCATTGGGGGTCTATAAGAACCAATGAGACACTGATTGCTAGTCTGATAGGGGATTTTGGATACTAAGGTGAGTTTTGGTGCACCCTAATTCACTGAGGTTCTAAGTCTCTATGCACAGTTCTGTGTGAGAGCATGATCCCTGCTACAAGAGCTCATGACAGCACTGGTGGAATCTTGGCCCTGTATACCTGAAGCAGAGAAGAAAAGTGTCTTTGTCCAGTTGCAGCATATAAAGGTAAAAGTACCCCCACATGAACGTCAGAATTACGAGTCAAATTCTGAGTATGGAGCCTATTTTGTAGAGTCTTGGTGAAGATTCAACCTAGATAGTTATATTCATTTGCCACTTCCAACATTTTTCTCCCTAGAGACCAGTTTAATTTGGCACTCTGTTTCCTTCCTGAAAACGGAACTATTTTTGTTTTGTCGATGTTCGGTATTAATTAGTTTTCCTCCGTATAGTTGTGGAGTGCTTGGAGCCTTCTTTGTAGACCAAATGGTGTTAGGTCAAAATGATTACATCGTCTGTATACATCATGGTGTGAATTTTGTGGAAGGCAATTTTAGGTGTAAAGTTGCATATCTGTTTAATACATTCAGGCATATTGCTGAGGTAAAGTAGGGGAGCAAGAAGGCGTCCTTGCCTAGGGCTGTTTGGAGTCGGGATAGGGCTTGTGAGACCCTTTTCCCTCCCCATTCGAACCTGACACCAAGTTCCGAAATGCAATGATGTGATTATATGAAGTCATTTATACGGGATACCCATTTTGCTGAGTTTTCTCCGGAGTGTTCCTCTATCCACTCTATCGAATGCGGTGGTAAAGTCCATAAAAGCAGCATACACAAGCTGGGATTTTATAGCCACGTATTTGTCTAAGATTGATTGCAACACAGCAATATTGTCAATAACCGAGTGCTTTGGTCTGAATCCGGCTTGAAATAGGGTATTAGTTCTTCTGATGAAAAGGCCCAGTCCTTAAGATGATCTAATACTGCTGCTGTGAAAATCTTTCCTGCTGCATCTAGAAGGGCTGTCTGCCTGTAGTTGCCAGGATGCAGCCTTGAAACCTTTTTGAGTATGGGTATTACAATGCTCCCTGTCCAAGATTTGGGGATTTCCCCAGTGGTAAAGAAATGGATAAAAAAGGGAGATAACATCTTGCTCCATTCTTTGGGATTGCATTGGAGGACCTTGATCTGAATTTGCTCAGGACCCGTTGCTCCCGTCCCTCTCGCCTTTTTTATAAGTAGCTCAATTGACAAGGGACTTGGGGGCATATTATCAAGCCTGTGCGCTAAAATTATCGCCGCTTTATCGGCCGAAAACGGACGATAAAGCGGCGATAATGGGCTTGATAATATGCTCTATGGAATTCCAATCGAAGCACATGTTAGGCTTGATAATATGCCCCTAGGTGCTCCGATATTTGAGGATTTTGCTTCTGGATCTTTAGTTAAATTATTAGTTATTTCTGAATTAGTACTTAGTTTATATAGATTGGCAAGGTATGATTCCCATTCTGTGTCGGAGGCACCGGAATAGCTTGTAATGCTTTTTTCGTGCCCGTTTCTATAGCAATTATATTCCAATAGGCACATTGGTTATTTTGTTTTGCTGCTATCTGCATATCTATCCAGTTTTTATCCTGGGTTATTCTCTTATGTTTTCTTTTTTCTCTCTTACGTTGATTTTTAAAATTTGTTCATTTCTACCTCTTTGGATACTAAATATTCTAGAAACTGCAATCTTATCAATTTATTTAATTGTTTTGCATTAGTAGGTAATTTTGTTTTTTTGTTTTGATTCTTTGTTGTTCCCCATTATTTAACTTTTCCCGTAGTTTTTGTAATAACTTTTTGATAGCCATTTTGAAATTTGTTATCGGATTTATAGAGCGAATTATTTGCGATAGTTGCGTTGCATCGATTATGATAATAATTTTATTGAGTGTTGCTGAATTCCATTGAATCCATCTTTGGGCCTGATTTACCAAAACTGTGCTATGCATATTCATAATATGGTTTGGCAAGGAAAGTTGTATCTTCCACTCTGTATTTGCTTGTAGAATAGCATGGTCACTGCCATGAACAAAATTAATTTTGAGTGTAAAACTGTTCCAAACAGATCCGAGCTACAAATCATGTAGTCCAAGAGTGAGGAACTACAGTTCCCTTGTCTTGAATTTGAGGCGGGAATGTCTCCTTCTACATAACCATTTAGTATTATTCCACTTAACAATGTGAGTGAGGCTACTAAAATATTCCCTCTTTTATCCGCTTTGTTTTCTTTAGAAAATAGTGGAATGGAGTTTGCCAGGGCCTCTTCTTTGTGCCAGTTTGCCCACTTTTGAAGTACCTCAACTGATATTTTCCCATTGAAGTTGCCCATAATAAAAAGCAATGGATAGCCTTGTCCTTCTACTGTTTTTTTCGATGTCTTCGTGGATTTCTATAGCAAGTACATCCATTTTTGCTCCTGGGGGGATATAAACATTACAAATTAGTAGATCTTTTAAAGCTTCTACAGGGTTTATCCCGAACTTAATCTTGCATTGATAATTATTTGAGTTAGTTGGAGTTATTTCTTGGGCCCACTTGTAATCTTCATTAGGTAAAATCGTTATCACACTTTCGCATGACCCTGATCAACCTGCTCTGCGGGAATATCATAAACATAGTATTTTTCTCGATCGAAATTTGATGTAGGCCAGGTTTCTTGCAGGGCCACTATTGCTGGACAGTTTTCTGTTATATCAACCACCTTATCTTGAGTTTTCCCAGCAATATTCCAAGAAGAGATAGTCAAGCCTGTGCTAAACGGAATATTTGTTATCCTTAATTTGTTTGTTATTGTTCAAGGTCTCCCAGATCCAGGTCCATGAGTATTCCTTGTTGTTATTTCCCTCTTAGAAGTATTTTTTACTCCAGATTCCTCTTTCACCCTTCTTTATGGAGACAAATATATTTTCTGCATAGTGCTCTGTCGGGTTGTTCATGGTGTGAAGGCTTTGATTCAGTCGCTGCGTTTTAATAGATTCTTCTGTTATTTGTATCTTTTGGACTTCGCAATTTATTACTGGGGTCAAATCATAGCAGTATTTGTGGAGAATCTCAATCTCCTTTGATATAATTCCTGGTATCAATGGAGACCGGAATTCTACAATCACTGTAGTTGTTTTAGTTTTTTCCAGGAACATAACTAGTTTTATTTAATTTCTCGCTAGGGAGTGTAAAAGCGGAATCTTTCGAAGCAAACTGATAATTCGGTCGCTGTTAAGTGGAGCTTCACCTGAAGGGAATAATTCTGTGATTTCCAGATGACTTAGCCTGATCTCCTCTACTTTTGGGTACTTTTTCTTGATGGTAAAAGTACTTTTTGGGATATCTCTTAATGCCGGGGTTGTAGGTCTGTGATCTACTAATAAGAAATGTGTTGCCTTTGGATTAAGTTTGTTAAGTTGGTTAGAATTAACTCTTTGTATTTTCACCGGTGACTTCTGCTCTTTTACCTTTGTGTTCTGAGGCATTTCTGTCCTTTCCTCTTTATCTAGTGATCCGATTGGTGAAGGGGAAATATTCTGAAATCTTGTTTTACGGGTTTTCTTTTTCTCAATCCTTCTTAATGCCTTTCTCCTTTTCAATTTAATATTCTTTTGTTTTCTTTTGCTATTTGTAATTTCTGGGCCCTGTGTGGCATTATTAGATAGCTCAGTATCAGCAGTTGCTTTAGAATATGATAATGCCGGACTGCTTAGATTCAGTTGTGGTTTGATTTTTGTTTTTGTAAAAATCTGGTAATATTCTACAGGCAGTTGAGTCTCTGATTTGTTTTCCTCCTTGAAAAGTTTTCTGAGTGAAAATATCTGGTTATGATCCTGTTTGTCCTTAGATTCCTTAGATAATGTCCTTCCATTTTTTATGTTGCAATTTATTTCTTCATTGGGGAAAGAGCAGTTATTATTTCAACTTTTGGATTGGGAGAATTTTCCACTTTACATTTACCACAATTTGCTCTTTCCTCCTTTTTTCTCCACTAGATATTTTAGCATTCCTAATTGGGTATCAAGTATTTGATCGGAATTTTCCAATATGTTCCCTAAATGAGTAAGAACTGATTGCAGGATGCTTTGCAACGTGAACAGAGATTGGATACTGGGTTGTAATTATTAGAGAGTCCTGTAGTTTTAAAAAGAGAAAGATATGTTGATTTTTCAAGGAATCCCTCTTGATCAGATGATTTTTGTGGAGTACTATTCTGAATATTCTGTGTCTCTATTTGGGATCCCATGTGAAATATCAGATCTTTGATATGAATATCTTGACATGTGATGTTATACTCTTGAGATTGTCGTAATTTGAATGATCCCGGTATTATTGATTCCAATACAGTAAGATTAGGAAATGACTCCTCCAGGATTATTAAGGTATTTGTTTGGGGACCTGTGGGGTTTTTTGATTCTGAATTTGGGTTTGATCAATGGTTTGTATTCCATCCTCTCCAGCCTCATAATTATCTTTTTTTTGCTGGACTATCTGATGGTCGTTTTGTAATTGCGCCTGTTCATCTGGGTTTAGTTTTGCGAAATATTTATTAATTCCGGCTTTCCGGCTCTTATCATCCTCCCAGCGCTCATTCTAGTTGCCTCTTCTGTTCCCATCCTCTTCATAAAGATAGTTCTTGATCTTAATTTTTTATAAGCCATTAGAATGCAAAAGATCACTTAGTGTTATTTCAATCGTAATTTCAGTCGTCCTGGTTATGCCAAGGGGGTACTGCCTGGTGGATCGTGGCCAGCCATGTGCTTTATCTGCTGATCCCTGCTAGCCCCCTACTTTTGATCCAGCGAGGTCGAAGCACTAGACAGTGGTGCACTTCTTGCTGAGCCAACAAGATCCAACGTTAGAAAAATACCCTTTTCAAATTCCAGTCAACACAGCCAGGGAGATTAAGCTCCAAAGCGCCAATACGCCGGTGCGCCGCTCATGCAACACCGAACCTAGCGCCAAGTACCCACTCCCAAACTCACAGTTTCTTATGCGATTATACGATTCTCACAGACATCAGACATTAATTATTATTCATTAGTTAGTTGATTATTGTACTGCTAATACCGCTGGTTATTCCTGCTGCTGAGACATCCTGATAATGTGAAGCCTGTTTCCAGATTAGGTTTAAGGCACAACCCGGGCCTTGATAGACACTATAGTAAATACAGATGGCCACTTAGATGAGATTATAGGTAGGTGCCAGTGGTAGGCTTCATCCACTGCCACCCCTTTGTTCACAGTGACCACCGTCTCCTGTACTCAGTGACGCTCTTCAAATCCCACACAACTACTCACAGTATCATCACAGGGTCCTTGCTCTGCTCTGCTGCTCTACTAATATCATAATGTATTGCCGCTTCACTGAAGGTAAAAAGTCACTAACGTTCAAATGCAGCGTTTGTTATCACCTTACACAGAAGGGATTAACACCCTTGTGGCTCCTGCAGCATCCAGGAAACACTTGTGGCTTTAACCGTGGAAAAGACCTCAAACTACTTTTTGAAAATTGCACGAGGAGTTGTCAAACAACGCCAAAGTTATTGGCAAAATTACTTTTTTTCTTTTTTCTTTCTATGAAAACAAGGATATATATATACCGTGAACAAAGCCGAGGTCAGGCTGAAACGCGTTGGTTAGAGTTGTTATTGAATAAACCGAGCTGAAAATCACCCAAGTCTGTGTGCCGCATCATTGGAGTAAAATTGTTGTTTTTGGGGCCATGATATGGCCCCTATGCGGAGCACCAGTAGTGGAGTGCAAACAGGGTTTGACATCACTCATGACATCACTGATGACACCATCCTTGTGACAGAGTGACAGACCTCCTTTCAGTGTAATGTAACCCTTGAAACACATATTCAAAAATAGAAACTAAAGTTTACAAAAAAATGGAGAAACCCATACCAGTTACAACAACCAATTCAGTAATTCCACCATCTATATACACATCCACTCATTCACCAACAGTTCTATATAGTCACTCATACATATTTATTTTTCAGAAAGACACATATTCACTGGATGGTGTCATCAGTGATGTCATGAGTGATGTCACTGACCATGTCATGAGTGATGTAATATGTGACGTCATCAGCCTGCAATGCACTGCTGATGACGTCACATATTACATCACTCATGACATGGTCAGTGGCATCACTCATGACATCACTGATGACACCATCCTTGTGATAGAGTGACAGACCTCCTTTCAGTGTAATGTAACCCTTGAAACACATATTCAAAAATAGAAACTAAAGTTTACAAAAAAATTGAGATACCCATACCAGTTACAACAACCAATTCAGTAATTCCACCATCTATATGCATATCCACCATTCACCAACAGTTCTATATAGTCACTCATTTATATTTATTTTTCGGAAAGACACACATTCACTGGATGGTGTCATCAGTGATGTCATGAGTGATGTCACTGACCATGTCATGAGTGATGTAATATGTGACGTCATCAGCAGTGCATTGCAGGCGCGCAAGTTATAGTGAGTCCAACTAACTATAACGTGGGAATTTCAATGGTTTTATGTCAGTAAAATTTCCAGCTAACTATAACAGGTGTCAAACCTATGGTTTTTTCAGTGAATATATATATATATATATTCGGATTTAGATTTGTAGGAATCGGCTTTTGCTGTGCCCCCCGCTTGTGCTCAATATTCTACATTGCAAGCCACACGTTAAGGAGGTGGGGAGTCTGGTCTTTCGGCGTGGTGAGACACTCCCCTTTCCCCTTTTTAATCGTGTGTCTGGTTACTTTACTTAGCTGTAGCGAGTCACGGGATTGCCTCTATCACTGTACATGCAGCGAGTCATCACACACTTTTGCAGAGTTCTTGGATTTCACTTCATCCAAGCTAGACGTGTAAAAAACTGCATTTATTCACTTTATCGTGATATCAAGCGACGCGCTCAGAAATAGAGAAGCCACAGCTGAAGCTCGTTTTGACAGTCTTCCTACGAACACTTCTAATTCTACTAATGTGGCACCCATTGCTGCCGATAGCGATGTGAAAACACTTTTGAAGACACTGGAGAAATTATTACGTGGTGAAATTTCAAAGTGGTGGGAGAAAAAATCCCTCGAGAAATATAGAGATGCTGACAGGATACCACGCGGTCTGAGGTTTCTTATTGTTCCAACTTATGAGAATCCAGATCCCCAGATGCTCCAAGAATGGGCCGATAACGATTTAAAAAGTTCAATGAATATGTTACACATACTCATCAGGTATGCAGAATCAGATCGGAACAAATTATTAATTGAGATTGATCGTAAAAATGGCCTTCTGGAAGCCTCAGGTGAAACTGATCTCATCACTAAAAGTAAAGCAGAAATTGACATTCGCA
Source organism: Lissotriton vulgaris (assembly GCF_964263255.1). Lineage (NCBI taxonomy): Eukaryota > Metazoa > Chordata > Amphibia > Caudata > Salamandridae > Lissotriton > Lissotriton vulgaris. Next base: position 7,893 of record NW_028243749.1, read on the forward strand.
TAAAAAAGATGGAGGAAACAATTATTGAGAGGAAGATCACAAAATTTGCACGTGACAAAAACGATTATGCCACTGGCAGGATCTTCACTTTCTCCCGCAAGTTTGACAATCTAAAATGGAAAGCAGTGGCAAATAGTGGCAACTTAACAAACATCCAACCCACAACCTCCACCAGTACCACACTAACAGACAACAGCGATAATTTGTCAATAAACTCTCTCACCTCTGCAAGTGATGAAGAAAGCGCACCAGTGAGACCCCCCACAGGTATTTGTGGGCGAGAGAATATTTAATTGATTGAGGAGCTGAATTTTGTCAGCGAGGACCGGCGTTACTCCCTGCGCTCCCGGCAACCTCAAACAAAACCAGGCAATCAATCAGCCAGCGCAGGCGCTCAAGGAGGCGGATCTTTAAACGCAAGTACCTCGCGAGGGAAAACAAAAAGGAATTGGAGAAAATGACAAGTACGATTGAAAACACTGTCATAAATTTAACCAACCTCACTTTGACTACAGCTGAACAACAATTGCTTTCACTTGGGCTTTCTTATTGTCCACCCAAGAGGTTCTCTTACAACCAGACACGTATAGATGTCTACAAATTCATCCGCAAAATCAATTTAATCAAATACTTCAAATTGGAATCTAAACGCAATAAAACCATGATTGCGGATACCGACGAGGCATCAACATCTTTCCTTCAGGTACGGGACATCACGGGGTTGCAGAACTTGCTGGATTTAGCCTATGACAATGTAAGTTAAAATATTGATGTTGGACGTTCAGTTGCTACGCCCTTTCGCCCTAAGTCCACCTTTTTACCTATAATGCCACGTGATGCAGTGGATATCTTTAGCGACAGGGTGATTACAGAACTTTAAACACTCAACAGAGAGATTCTGAATCAAAAGAAACAAACCAACTATAATGACAATCAATACCACCAACTTGTCATTAAACTTAAAAAAAATAAGGATGTCATAATCAAAAACGCCGATAAAGGGGGAAATACGGTGTTATGGCAAACTAAAGACTACATCATTGAGGCAGAAAGACATTTATGTGACACTTCATGCTATCTGCTGTCTACCCAATTTGCAATGAGCAAGAGCCATGATACTACTCGTAAACAAATTCAATCATGGAAAAGACTGGGACTGTTAACAAAAGACGAATGCAATTTCCTAACTAAAGAACATCCAGTTACGCCAGTCCTTTATTTCCTCCTTAAAGTACACAAACAATTGACTTCTACTCCGGGCGCCCAATCATTGCTGCCATTGGTAGCATGAATGAAAATCTCTCCAAATATGTGGATTATTTTTTGCAGCCTCATATGACTAATCTCCCATCATTTTTGAAGGACACCACAGATTTTCTGAACAAGATCATGAATGTTGAATGGTGTGACAATTATCTGTTTTTGGTAATGGACATTGAGTCACTTTACACCTCGATTCACCGCCAACAAGGAATGTATGCCTGCGATCAATATCTGGGCAAGAGAGACATTTGTTATCGAGATCACAATGCAATGATAATGGAAATGATTAAAATCTGCCTCACCACTAACTTTTTCCGTTTTCAGGGCCAGATATACCAACAGTTGCGTGGTGTGGCGATGGGCTTGTGTTTCTCCCCCAGTTACTCATGTTTACATGTGGGCTGGTGGGAGGAACACGAGCTCAGGACCACGCACCGACGATGGCTACCTAATATTGTACACTACTGGCGTTTTATCGACGATGTTTGTATAATTTGGAAGGTGTCAGTGGTGGAAGCCAATGCATTTGTTACTGATTTGAATGTTAATGAATTTAATCTCAGGTTCACATCCACTATCACAACAGATGCAGCAGATTTTCTAGATGTCCACATTTTCATTAAGAACAACAAAATTGAAACCCGTCTACATCGAAAAACCACAGCGGGTAATGCAATTTTGCATGCCCGAAGCGCTCATCCGGCCCACACCATCAGCAGTATCCCCTATGGGGAATTCATAAGCATTTGCAGGATCTGCAGCGATAAAGATTCTCTTGACATGTGTCTCAGTGAGTCCAAACAACGCTTCATCAATAAAGGCTGCTCCAATCATATTTTGGAAAAAGCCCTTCAGAAAGCTTGCTCATTTGATCACAGCTCACTCCTAGCACCTAAGGTTCCCAACACTTCCACCTCTGAATGTACTGTGAGGCTCATAACCAACTTTAGCACACAAGAACGCAAGATTAGACACATTATTTGCACAGAATGGCCCATAATACTGACTGATGTCATCCTTGGGCCATTGCTTTCCAACACACCAAATATAACATTCAGAAGGGCGCCTTCCATGCGTGATGCACTCGACAGGCCTATGCCAGAGGGGCCTATCAAAAAGAATCTTGTAAACAGAACAGGTTTCTTTAAATGCACCTCCTGCCGTGCTTGCACCTTGGCCAAAAAAAGTACACATTATGTCACAGCATTCAGTACAACACCAATTCCCATTCATGAATACCTCACTTGCAGGTCTGAATTTGTTGTATATAAATTGAAATGTACTTGTAATCTTGAGTACATTGGAAGCACTAAGCTTCCTGTACACCAACGTATTCTTCAGCACATTCGTGCTATTGTGAATAGTGACAACAGTTACCCTGTTGCAAGACATTTTCGTTCAGTTCATGACAAAAAACTCAAAGACTTCGAATATACTGTTTTATGTTCGGTGCCTCGACCCGGCCGGGGTGGGGACTGCTTGAAGCTACTAAGGCAGAAGGAATCACATCTCATACTGTCCTTAGATACTAAGGCCCCCAATGGGTTGAATTTAACAGAAGACCTGAGCAATTTTTTATGAACTGTTCTACTTATTGCAATGTACTTGGTCCTTGTTAATCCCCATGATGTTCTCTAGTCCTAGATAATCTTTTAGATGTTCTTTATTTCTGTTTTCTATTTTCTTGTTTTCACCGCTTGGCTGTGACATTTTATATTTTGACACCATAGCTTCTTCCCTTTTTTTAGATTATAATTTTTTCTGTGCAGACAGTATTAATCACTGTTATCATCATAATGTGATCACTCATGATATTTGACTATAGACACTACGTCACAACATGGGTTTTGTGTTTCCATCTAATCACTGTGAATATTCATGATTCCTTTCATTCTATGGCACTATGTTGTTATTATAAACAATAAACTTAGGGGTCTGAATCAGAATCCAATTGTGATTCACTAATGGTGTGCCTATGCCAGCACGTGTGCATAGGAACCAAGAGTTATAGGTAGGATGACAAACCAGATCGCCAAAATGTGAGACACCTGTAACTGTGAGTCACCCCTGTTTGAGGATTCCCATCAAAGTCTTGTATGGATCAATATTATCATCTGGTAATCCTTACCGGGTATTGTGTCTCTTGATCATTGAGACCACATGCATACCCTGATAGATGGTTCGGGATAGCGACCACAATCACTCAGATATGCCACATGATGTTGACATGATGGGGAAGTGCAGTGCAAAAATAATATGAGTGGTGATTAAAAAAGGATAGGGAACTAACAAAAACCTATTTTAATGAGCGTTGGCCCCTTCCTGTTTAAAAACAAGAACAGTTTAGCAAAATCGTCGCAGTACACACAAATAGCTGCGGAGAGACCAACATGTTTCAGCCTCAGAGGGAGATTCCTCAGGCTTTCGTCAGGGTCTCTGTTCTCTAGTAATGCTACTGCCTATGAGTGTTGAATAAAGTGTGAAAAAAACTATACAAAACAACACACAAGTGAAGTATAACAGTAAAGGATATGATGTTCCTTCATCTGTACGAACTCCTCTTTGGCACCTGGTGTCTTGTTACTGTAGTAGGGGGACAAACGTACAAGTGAAACACATCCAGCTACTCTGGTCTGTGCAGAGAAATACACCATTTCAAGAGTATTTACAACATTCAATACTCACCCAGTGTGTCCGGGGAGTGGACCTCACCTCTTCCTGGACCTGGCTCAGGATATGTGAGACCCCGCTCTACAAGGACAGAAACCGACTTCGTGATTACGATGAACGGAGGGATCAAGTGTTGATCTACTCTGATACTACATCATCAACAAAGTCAAAAGGTATTCTGAACGTGGAGTAAACTGACATATACCAATAAGTTCCTACTTCTAAATTACTTTCCGTTATGTCATTAGCTTTATGTTACAAAATGTATTTCGACTAGTCTAGAGTAGGATGATGTGAAGAGCAGAATAGTTCTAAACATTGGATAGACTAAGGAGCTAACATCCTACCTGTCCGTCGTTGTCTCGAACTGTGACTGAGTCAGGGGGAGGCAACGGGCTGCCTGCGTCACTCATACTTCAATGGTTTGGTATGAAAACTCACAGCCAATCAGGACCTCCTGGGGAGGAGTTGTGCCGAAAGGCTACGATGAATGATGTTGTCATTTGTATTGTCACTCCTTTAAACGTTGATATCAGGAATTATTACATGGATAAAGAAGTCAAACTGTGTCCCCGTGTGTACCTAATGTTGGCGCGGGCCTGGCTCCAGCTTGTCGTCTCACGGGACAATCATGTAGGGAACTACAAAATGATGCAGTGCCTGGGGTATGAGTAGTTCATTGGGTCGACCTCAGTTAGAAGTGACGATGTTATTTGCTCACGTGTGTCTAGAACTACAAAATGATGCGGTGCATGAAACTTATGTAGTTTCTGGAACTCCGCTCGGAGTTACGATATTATTCGCTAGAGTGTAGGGAGATGCCTAGTCTCAAAACCAGCTCAGTGGTTGTAATTAAGATGACGCCTAACCTCAATGGGGCGTTTTCGCTGGAAAATTGGAAAGACTACCGAATGGCGTAATAGTAATTAACTCGGTAGTTCATGTGGAGTGCAATCACCCCGTAAGATCTTTACTTTCAATAAAGGACATCTTTCTCATGTGTTCAAGATAGACTGAACCAAGGTATGTCATCATTCAGTCCTTGTCTATCTGTGCCCAATTTGAATACCCACTTCTGTTCTTTACGGAACAAAAAGTTGGACACATCGCTCACGTGTGGCGGGATGGAAGGCTTTTCCAGAACATGCCATTTGAAATCTGTTTCTCCATGGTTGTGTGTTATGAAGTGTTTGGTGAGTTTGGAAATGTCCTTTCTGCACCGAAACGTACTTTTGTGCTCTTGCATCCTCACGCGTACCTTTCTTGTGGTCATACCCACATACCGTTCATTACAAGTGCAGGTGAGGAGGTAGATCAGGTTGGTGCTATTACAGTTAGAAAACTGTCACAATTCCCAGGGTTGATCGGTACCAATGTCCACGCTAGTAATTTTTGATGTCAGTGGGCAAACAGAACATCCTCCGCAGGGATGGTGACCCTGCACAGGGGGTAGGTCCCAAAGAGTGCCTACCTCTCTCCTGGGTGTAGCTTTGGGACGAGTGTGTATTAGGCAGTCCCTGAGATTTCTGGAGCATTTGAAGGCAAAGAGTGGGAACTCAATTCTATCTTTGCCACTGTTAAGGATACGCCAGTGTTTTTTGATGATTTTTTGAACACTGTTGGACTAAGTATTATAAGTACTCACTAGTGTAAGTCAATTCGAAGGTGGTTTCTCAGGTTTGGGTTCAAGTAATGCAGCCCGATGGTTGTTCGCTGCTCGTTTGCATGAACGCTGAACAAGTTTTCTGGGGTAATGTCTGGAGATAAGTTGTTTGGACAGGTCGCCAGCATGGCGTTCAAATGTTTCTGGAGTGGAGCAGTTTCGACGGACTCGAAGAAACTGCCCAAAGGGCAAATTATCCCTCAGAGACTTGGGGTGCTGGCTTTCATATAATAGAAGAGAATTTCTTGCCATGGGCTTGCGGTAGAGTTCACTCTGTAAGCCAGTTCCAGTACTATAGATCAAAAGGTCCAAAAAAGGTACCCTGTCTTTACTTAGTTCGATGGTGAAGCGGAGGTAGTTATTCTGGTTGTTGAGCCATTGGTGGAATTGTAGGACAGATTCCTTGGTCCCTCTCCACACTAAGAGGATATGTACCTTTTCCACCAAATTATTGATGGAAAGAAGGGATTGTTTGGATGTAGTACCATGGTCTGTTCGAATTTGTGGACATAAAGATTCGCTAGGGACGGGGCAAAAATACTGCCCATACTGGTCCCAGAGATTTGATGGTATATCTGGTCCTCATACATGAAGAAATTCTCTTTCATGGCTATAGTTGCCAGAGCCATGATGAAAGGCACAGGGGTGATGGAGTCAAGTTCTGATTCTTCCAGGATGGATCTGATGGTATCTAGAGTCGCATCCTGGGGAATGGAGGTATATAATGACTCTACATCGAGGGAGACTAGGTAGTCTGTCTCCTGATGAAAGTCAATATCAGGAATCACTCTCAAGACATCATTGGTGTCCTTGAGATAGGTGGGCATGGTGTGTACCAGAGGTTTGAGGAAGTGATCCGCAAACGCAGAGAGAGGTTCTAAAATAGAACCCTGCCCTGATATTATAGGTCTGCCCGGTGGAGGTCTCTGGGGCTTATGCACCTTTGGGAGGGTGTAAAAGTAGGGCATGGTGGGGTGCTTGGCCTGCAGAAATTGTGCCTCTAGTGTGGTTATCCAACCCTCTGCTAAGGCTTTCTCCACTAAGACTTTGATTAATCAGTCTAGGAGTGGGGTCTGTGGTCAAAGGACGATAAGCATTGGTATTGTTCAACTGACGGAGACATTCAGTCCTATATGTTTCCACGTCTTGGACCACGATGGAGACCCCTTTGTCAGCGGGCTTCACAATTATGGTTCCATCCTGACTCAGTGCATTTAGAGCCTTTTTCTCAGCTACTGTCAAGTTATTGTAGCTCGACCTGGAGGAGTACTGTATTTGTTCAATGTCATTTTTTACAGCCAGTTCAAAAGTAAGTAATTGTGGTGGTAAGGCATGTGTGGGCGGTAGAAAAGTGGATTTATTCCTTAGGCCAGTATTGGTATCAGTTTCATGTTCTGATTCCTCAATACTTTTGTGTTTGAAGAAGTAGTGTAGCCTCAATTTCCGGAAGAACTGGGCAAGTTCAATTTGAAGTACAAATGGGTCACCCTCATCTGTCAACACAAACCCTAGTCCTTTATTCAGGACCACCTCCTCAATGTTGGTTAAAGTTCTTTGACTCAGGTTGATTACCAAACTCTCATCAGGTGTGTTAGCTACTCCTGAGCAGTCCTTTTTGTATGGCTCCGGGTTCCTGCATGTGGACCTGCAGTATCTTCCCATTGGACCTGAGCTTGTCCTTGTGTCGGTCTTCTTTTGCCCCGTGACCGTCTGGGGCCACGCGCTAAAAAAGGCTGGTTGTTGAAATTAGGGAAACCCGGAAATGGAGCCATTGGTGGTTGAAAGTTGCCTGGATACCCCCAAGGTCCTGGTGGCCACCACGGTTGACCTGGCATGTTATATTGACCTCTATAGTTTTGGTATCTACCTCCTCCTCTGCCTCGGTTGGGTCCGGCATTATGTGACTGGTTATTAGTGTCAGAGTCACTGCCGGCATCTGAACTGGATCCGGAATAGTTGGATCCATACCTTCTCCCTTGTTTATTGAAGTCTGGAGCTTTGTAGTTATCACTGGTGTAGGGATAAACAGTTTCTAGTTTGAATTTGGCTAGATCTTTCTTGAATTTCTCAAGCTTAGTCTGCAGTATGGAGTCAGCAAACTCTCTGTTAGTTTTGTCTGATTCATCTTTGTGTTTTTTTAAATTGGTGGTTACCGCTGCCTTTATCTGTCCCTCCAGGACCTGTATTTCGACCAAGATTGCGTCAGCTACCCGTTTGGCTGTGCTGATGATGAGGATTAGCCAATCGCGGGTGCAGCGCCAGGCAATCATTGACCAGTCATTGAGAAATTGTTTGTCATTGAGAAAGAGTCGTGGAGCATTGGTAACTATAAGCCCAGGGGGTGCACAGTTTGCTCTCATGTATTCCGCCATGATAATCCCATGAGTCTCCGTTCGGGAGTGGGATTTTTTCAATGCTAGGACTTTGGTCCAGTCATCGGTCTTATTGACTGTAGGTGTAGGAATTGAGTCTAGAATGCTCGGCATGTTATCCAGGATCGAGTGGTACATTGAGTCATCATAGGCTAAACCGTGGCGTTCAGCCATTGTAGCTGACCAACTAAGCAGGACAGGGAAGTAAACGAAAAGGAACCGTAGGTATATGTCAGTATTCCAAGCTATTCTTAATCAATAGAATAGAGATGCTTACAAAATGTGAGCAAATTCATAAGCCCGCAGCTGCACGCTGCTCTAAGACATGAAAAACCAAACGTTGTAGTTGGGCTAGAGGGACGTTTAAAGACCAAAGCCTAAGTAATGTCCCCCGCTAGGACTAAACTATAAACAATAAACTTAGGGGTCTGAATCAGAATCCAATTGTGATTCACTAATGGTGTGCCTATGCCAGCACGTGTGCGTAGGAACCAAGAGTTATAGGTAGGATGACAAACCAGATCGCCAAAATGTGAGACACCTGTAACTGTGAGTCACCCCTGTTTGAGGATTCCCATCAAAGTCTTGTATGGATCAATATTATCATCTGGTAATCCTTACCGGGTATTGTGTCTCTTGATCATTGAGACCACATGCATACCCTGATAGATGGTTCGGGGTAGCGACCACAATCACTCAGATATGCCACATGATGTTGACATGATGGGGAAGTGCAGTGCAAAAATAATATGAGTGGTGATTAAAAAAGGATAGGGAACTAACAAAAACCTATTTTAATGAGCGTTGGCCCCTTCCTGTTTAAAAACAAGAACAGTTTGGCAAAATCGTCGCAGTACACACAAATAGCTGCGGAGAGACCAACATGTTTCAGCCTCAGAGGGAGATTCCTCAGGCTTTCGTCAGGGTCTCTGTTCTCTAGTAATGCTACTGCCTATGAGTGTTGAATAAAGTGTGAAAAAAACTATACAAAACAACACACAAGTGAAGTATAACAGTAAAGGATATGATGTTCCTTCATGTGTACGAACTCTTCTTCGGCACCTGGTGTCTTTTTTTTTTTTTTTTTTAATTTTTTTATCCTCATTTGCCGTCTTGCCGCCCCTTCTTCTCTCTAATCCACCTCTGGGCTGTTATTATCTCTTGTGCTGGATTTAGAGTAATGGGGCATAGACAACACATATTCTGGGCCTGGCATTCCTCTAAGCTATCCTTCTTTCCAGCCTGACCCAAGATGTGTGTCTTCCACCAACTCTCTTTATCGTACTGGGTAGTTTCAAGTTCCAGCGAGACAGGCACGGGCTTAATCATTGGACGTTAACATAAAATTAATTTTAACCAAACTTTTGCAGGAAGGGTAACCAAAATCCTCTGTTTCTTTTAGAGCGATCTAGCATATCAAGCTTTGCCGTGTACCTCATGGCTAAAACCCAATCTAATAAAGTGGGACTAAGTGGTGAGACCCACAATTTACATATCTCTCGGCGTGCCAACAACATAGCGTAAAAAATAAGTCTGACATTATTATTCAAAAAACTATTTTGTAAATCAATTCTCCCAGTAATAATTAATTCAGGGCTTACCTCAATGGGTTGGTTCAAAGATTTGGAGAGGGAATTACTCACATCTAACCAGAAATTCTTGATAATTGGGCAAGACACAAACATGTGTAGGTCATCAACATTTGGAGCTTTGCATTTTGGACATCCAACAATCCCTCCATCTTTAAATTTAGAAAGCCTGTATGGAGACCAGTATGCCCTGTGGATAGTAAACAAAAGATTTCGCCTCAGATTTGCCGGTTTAACAATTTTATATAGCATGCACATAGTTACTTGCCATTGGTCTTCTGTGGCGATCCTTGGCAAGCTTTCCTTCCACAGGGTCTCTGGCAAATCAAATGTTCCATCCTCCAAGTCTAGTATTCGCCAATACTAGAAAGCTACTTCCTTCTCGAATGCCCCCGTCTCCAACTTTGACTCAAGCTCATTTTCCACTCCAATCTTTACTTCCAAATGGCTTGCCCAGCTTTGAATCTGTAAGTATTTATATTTAGAGAAGACTGAGCCCCACTTTTGCCGGCAACTACCCCAAGGAATTAAATTGCCATCTTGAAACAAGTCCTTCCACCTTTGCAAATCAGGTTCCTTTTTCAAACTTAAAGCAAGCAGATCTCGTGTCCAAGAGGGGGCTCCAGGAGAATCCCATATTGGAGCACTATGGCTAAAATACGAGAGATTAGATAATTTCCTGATCTTATACCATGTCTCCGCCAGGTCTCTCAACATCTTGAGTTTCACCTTTTTAAAAAACTTAGGGTCTCCAAACTTATACAAAAAACCAAACTCATGATAACCTGATCTCTTCAGCATTATCGCAAAAAGGCCTCCAATCTGAGAGTTAACAGGGGTACCCAACAGCATCCTGCAATTTTTTAAACAAAAAGCCCATGCATATATTCGTATGTCTGAAGCCGCCAGTCCTCCTTTTTCAACTTTCCTCCTAATTTTCCTCCAAGAAATTCGAGAGGATTTTGATGCCCATATAAATGATGTTATCATGCTTTGTAACTTCGCCAGCCATTCCTTTTTGAAGCCCAACGGAATAGTCTCGAATAAAAAGGTAATCTTAGGTACAATCACCATCTTAACAAGATTAGATCTTCCATATATTGACAGGGGTAAATTCATCCAACCTTTTAACATCTCGCCAACCTCTTTCTTCACCCTATCATAATTAGTTTTTGCCAAATCTTCGATTTTCTGAGTAATCCTAACTCCCAAGTACCTCATCTCTTTTGTTATTTTAACATCTTCAGTATCAAGATTCCAAGTCATTATTTCAGTTTTGTCTTGATTTAACTGATATCCAGAAATCTTACCGAACTCCTTTGTCGTATTCACTAAATTTTTCAAAGTTCCAACTAAATCAGTAGAATAAACAATAATGTCGTCCGCATTAAGCCCAAGTTTCTTGGACCAATCCATCACAACAAAGGGGGGTATCTCTGCTGAAGCTCTAATTTTGCATGCAAGAGGCTCTATATATATGTTAAAGAGCAGCGGTGACAAGGGGCATCCTTGTCGGGTGCCCCGCATTACTCTGATAGGAAGCGTAAGGGTTCCATTTACTAGTACTCTTGATGTGGGTGCACGATACAGAGAAAAAATAGATTGTGTGAACTTGTCCCCTAAATTAAGATGGTGCAAAAGGGATTTTAAATATACAAAATTGACTCGATCAAAAGCCTTGGCAGCATCTAGCGCAATGACTGCCAAGGGATATTCATATTTAGAGGCTACGTCAATCATACCTATCAATGAAAAAGTAAGATCTTTTAAGTACCTCTTCTTGATAAAACCTCTTTGATCTTCATGAATCAATTTATGAATAATTTTGCCTAGCCTATCAGCTAAGATTTTGGAAAAAAAATTGTAGTCGCAATTTAAAAGTGAAATCGGCCTATACGCATCCATACTTTTTGGAGATTTCCCTGGTTTTAATATTAAAACAATAGTAGCTTCGTTCCATGAGCTTGGGATTGCCACTTCTCCTCTAAAGATTTTATTATACAAAAGACACAAAGTGGGAGCCACCGTATTTCCTAAAGCTTTATACACTTCTGCAGGTAGACCGTCTGGTCCAGGTGCTTTCCCTCTTTTGCCTTCCTTGATAACTTTCATCAACTCTTCCTGAGTTATTTCCTTATTTAATTCCAACATATCCTCATTTGCAAGCGGTGGGATTAGAGGCAACCAGGAATCAATCTCAACCTTATCTGGACAGAGATCCTCTGTATAAACATCTGCAAAGTATTGCTGAAACGCTTCTACAATCTGTTTATTTTCTGCAATAACTTGATCTGTCCCTGGTTTCTTGATCTCCTTAATTTGATTCCGTATAGCATCTTTCTTGGCTTTCCACGCTAGTAGCTTACCACATCCCTCTCCATATGAAAAGTGTGCCAACTGACTGGCTTCCCATCTCTCCTTAACTCTTTGAGTGAGTGTTGCAGTAAGTTGAATTCTTAAATCTAAAAGTTTTTTCTCGCATGACCCATCTGGGATGGTAACTCCCTGAGAGATTCGAATAAGTTCAGCCTCTCGGATCTCTTTTTCTAGATTAGAAACTTGACTATAATATACTCTACGTTTTTTTGCACCTAGAGCTCCCATTCTACCTCTCATAAAGGCTTTGCATGTTTCCCACACTATGTCTTCCCTAGCCGATCCCAGGTTAATCTCCAAAAAAATTTGTATCTCTTCTTTAAGACTCTCTAAGACTTCTGCATCCGCTAAAATTGTGCGATCTAATCTCCAAACCGGGGTCGTATCTTCTGGTTCCAGGCTTAAATTTAAACCTACAGCAGAGTGATCTGATAAATGTGCCCCTATATGTTCTACACTGATAACTCGCTCTTTGATCCTAATATCTGTCAGAAAAAAATCAATCCTTGAATTATGTTTATATTTCTTATTATAGAACGTGTATCCTGGCTGCTTTGCTGCTTTAAGTCGCCAAATATCACATAGCCCTAACTGAGCCATAAGTGACTTCACTTTAGCAGTCATTTTACTGTTCACTATTGCCCTAGGATTACCAGTTCTATCCAGCTTAGCATCTAATACTCTGTTAAAATCTCCTGCCATAACAATTTTACCTGAGAAGTCCAATAGTTCGACTTCTATTTTCTCTAAGATTGTAGGATCATCAGTATTTGGGCCATAGTAACCGACTACTACTAGCATTTCTCCCGGCAATCGTAACTTACAAATCGCCCATCTCCCTCTACTATCTACTAAACTGTTTTCAACTACTATATCAGATCCTCTTCTAATCAGAATAGCCACTCCCTTTGTAACCAAGTCTTGCGATGTGTAGATAGCCTTCCCAATCCATTTTTGAGTAGTGAGTATATCCTTACATTCCTTTTGTGTTAAGTGTTTTTCCTGCAAAATAATAATCTGTGCTGGCGAATCTTCTAAATATTTCAAAATTAGTAGTCTCCTTGATTTAACTCGGAGCCCGTTAACATTCCAGGTGAGGAACCTTAGCTCCTTTTTATTAGCCCTGCTCATAATATTTATCATATAGTACCAAGATTTCCCTACTGATTAGGACACAGCAAGATATCTCATGAGGAATATTTTCTTTTTTTCTCCCTGACCCTGTTCCCTCCCCTCCCCTCCCCACACTCTCAATTCCCTCCCCGGAAAACACAAACCATTACTCCCATGGCCCAGGCCAGTGGACGTCTCAGTGGTGATGTCACTTTTTAAATATATATATATTTTTGTCTTTCTTTTTTTTTTTTTTGGTCAGGTTTCTGTTTCTAAGCTATTTACTATGCTACTTGGGTAACATCCAAGAAAGCATCAACTTCCTCGACTGTACGAAATGTATACATTTTGTTATGCCACATAACTTTTAGGAAGGCAGGAAATTTTAACTGAGCTGTGGCTCCTACCTCCCTTAAGGGTGTCAGCCGTTTTCCCATCTCCCATTGCCTATTAGCTGTAGCTGGAGATAGATCCGACCTAATATCCACTGATGCTCCATCAAAATAGACTTTTTCTTTAAAGCAAGTTGCAAATTTTTTTCCTTCAGTGAGTATGTTGCAAAGTTAATTAGAATTTTTCTTGGCTTAACCCGATCTGGATTTAGCCTAAAGGGGTCGCGATGTACTCGTTGAATGTCTCGGGCCAACCACTCCTCAGTTTCATCTAATGACAACTCTTTTTTTAGCATTTGCACAACAAAAGTCTTTATGTCTGTTCCCTCTTTCCCTTCTGGAAGTTTAAGAATTTTGAGGTTGTTTCGCCTTTGCATATTTTCCAATCTTTCTACACCATCTCTGTGTTTAGAACCTGAAAAGGATTACGGGATAAGAGGGTTGACCAATCCTGATCAGCCGTCTCTACTACCTCTTCAGCCCTAAGATGGGGCTGGAGCTGGGGGGAGGAACCCGGTTTCAAAACCAAAACCTTAGGGACAGGTTTAAAGTAAGAACTAAGTGAGGGGGTTATAGGGGTCTTAAATCCAGCTTTTTCTTTTTTTTGTCTCTTTCTTCTCTCTTTCTTTGAGGGTGAAAACGTGGGTTTAGAAAATGTCTCCGTTTTTGCCCCCTCGTTTTTATGACCCTTCTTGCACTCGACTGAAGAAGAGAATGGACCTCCTTGTAAATTGTCAGAATTGTCCCCTTCCAACAGACCACCCTGCCTCCCCGGTCTGTTACTCCTCAACTGGTATCTAGTTATTTTCCTTCCCTCTTTCAGCCCCCTGCTTACTTGCTCCACGCCAAAATCTGCTCCTTCGGTCCGGTTGCTACCACATTGCTGCGGAGGGCTGGACGTAAGGGTCTCCACTCCTTGACCCCTGCCGCCACTGGTCGGTGTTCCAATTTTTGCCAGCACTCTTCTCCCTCTGCTGACTCCAAACGCCGCTCTCTGCCAGCTCCCCACCGGTAAATGGCGTGACTCCGCCCCCTCACTCTCAGCGGACTGTAGAGCTGAGCTCTCCGCCATCCGTTGTGGATCCACTGAATCGAGCCGACAAACGGCCTCCAAGATGGACCGGTAGCTCGCTGTGATGCCCGCTATGTTTTTGCTCTCCGCTCAGGTATGAGTTTTTGTTTTTTTCTCCCCGCTATGCCGCCATTGACTGCAGCTTGCAGCTTGCGAGCCGAGATTGCCGCTCCGCTCCGCTGCTCTCCGTAATGCAGCGGTGATCCCACAGCGTCTCAGCGTCTCAGCTCTTGATGCCAAACCACTAGGCAGCAACTAATCCATTACACGCAACCTGACATCACCACTCCTCGGACGTCCGCGACCCGCTTCCTAGCCGGCCGCCATGTTTTCCCCCCTCAGCTCTTCTCGGCACCTGGTGTCTTGTTACTGTAGTAGGGGGACAAACGTACAAGTGAAACACATCCAGCTACTCTGGTCTGTGCAGAGAAATACACCATTTCAAGAGTATTTACAACATCCAATACTCACCCAGTGTGTCCGGGGAGTGGACCTCACCTCTTCCTGGACCTGGCTCAGGATATGTGAGACCCCGCTCTACAAGGACAGAAACCGACTTCGTGATTACGATGAACGGAGGGATCAAGTGTTGATCTACTCTGATACTACATCATCAACGAAGTCAAAAGGTATTCTGAACGTGGAGTAAACTGACATATACCAATAAGTTCCTACTTCTAAATTACTTTCCGTTATGTCATTAGCTTTATGTTACAAAATGTATTTCGACTAGTCTAGAGTAGGATGATGTGAAGAGCAGAATAGTTCTAAACATTGGATAGACTAAGGAGCTAACATCCTACCTGTCCGTCGTTGTCTCGAACTGTGACTGAGTCAGGGGGAGGCAACGGAAACGTTGATATCAGGAATTATTACATGGATAAAGAAGTCAAACTGTGTCCCCGTGTGTACCTAATGTTGGCGTGGGCCTGGCTCCAGCTTGTCGTCTCATCTCTCATGGGACAATCATGTAGGGAACTACAAAATGATGCAGTGCCTGGGGTATGAGTAGTTCATTGGGTCGACCTCAGTTAGAAGTGACGATGTTATTTGCTCACGTGTGTCTAGAACTACAAAATGATGCGGTGCATGAAACTTATGTAGTTCCTGGAACTCCGCTCGGAGTTACGATATTATTCGCTAGAGCGCAGGGAGATGCCTAGTCTCAAAACCTGCTCAGTGTTTGTAATTCAGATGACGCCTAACCTCTATGGGGCGTTTTCGCGGGAAAATTGGAAAGACTACCGAATGACGTAATAGTAATTAACTCGGTAGTTCATGTGGAGTGCAATCACCCCGTAAGATCTTTACTTTCAATAAAGGACATCTTTCTCATGTGTTCAAGATAGACTGAACCAAGGTATGTCATCATTCAGTCCTTGTCTATCTGTGCCCAATTTGAATACCCACTTCTGTTCTTTACGGAACAAAAAGTTGGACACATCGCTCACGTGTGGCGGGATGAAAGGCTTTTCCAGAACATGCCATTTGAAATCTGTTTCTCCATGGTTGTGTGTTATGAAGTGTTTGGTGAGTTTGGAAATGTCCTTTCTGCACCGAAACGTACTTTTGTGCTCTTGCATCCTCACGCGTACCTTTCTTGTGGTCATACCCACATACCGTTCATTACAAGTGCAGGTGAGGAGGTAGATCAGGTTGGTGCTATTACAGTTAGAAAACTGTCGCAATTCCCAGGGTCGATCGGTACCAATGTCCACGCTAGTAATTTTTGATGTCAGTGGGCAAACAGAACATCCTCCGCAGGGATGGTGACCCTGCACAGGGGGTAGGTCCCAAAGAGTGCCTACCTCTCTCCTGGGTGTAGCTTTGGGACGAGTGTGTATTAGGCGGTCCCTGAGATTTCTGGAGCGTTTGAAGGCAAAGAGTGGGAACTCAATTCTATCTTTGCCACTGTTAAGGATACGCCAGTGTTTTTTGATGATTTTTTGAACACTGTTGGACTAAGTATTATAAGTACTCACTAGTGTAAGTCGATTCGAAGGTGGTTTCTCAGGTTTGGGTTCAAGTAATGCAGCCCGATGGTTGTTCGCTGCTCGTTTGCATGAACGCTGAACAAGTTTTCTGGGGTAATGTCTGGAGATAAGTTGTGTTGGACAGGTCGCCAGCATGGCGTTCAAATGTTTTTGGAGTGGAGCAGTTTCGACGGACTCGAAGAAACTGCCCAAAGGGCAAATTATCCCTCAGAGACTTGGGGTGCTGGCTTTCATATAATAGAAGAGAATTTCTTGCCATGGGCTTGCGGTAGAGTTCACTCTGTAAGCCAGTTCCAGTACTATAGATCAAAAGGTCCAAAAAAGGTACCCTGTCTTTACTTAGTTCGATGTTGAAGCGGAGGTAGTTATTCAGGTTGTTGAGCCATTGGTGGAATTGTAGGACAGATTCCTTGGTCCCTCTCCACACTAAGAGGATATCGTCTATGTACCTTTTCCACCAAATTATTGATGGAAAGAAGGGATTGTTTGGATGTAGTACCATGGTCTGTTCGAATTTGTGGACATAAAGATTCGCTAGGGACGGGGCAAAAATACTGCCCATACTGGTCCCAGAGATTTGATGGTATATCTGGTCCTCATACATGAAGAAATTCTCTTTCATGGCTATAGTTGCCAGAGCCATGATGAAAGGCACAGGGGTGATGGAGTCAAGTTCCGATTCTTCCAGGATGGATCTGATGGTATCTAGAGTCGCATCCTGGGGAATGGAGGTATATAATGACTCTACATCGAGGGAGACTAGGTAGTCTGTCTCCTGATGAAAGTCAATATCAGGAATCACTCTCAAGACACCATTGGTGTCCTTGAGATAGGTGGGCATGGTGTGTACCAGAGGTTTGAGGAAGTGATCCGCAAACGCAGAGAGAGGTTCTAAAATAGAACCCTGCCCTGATATTATAGGTCTGCCCGGTGGAGGTCTCTGGGGCTTATGCACCTTTGGGAGGGTGTAAAAGTAGGACATGGTGGGGTGCTTGGCCTGCAGAAATTGTGCCTCTAGTGTGGTTATCCAACCCTCTGCTAAGGCTTCCTCCACTAAGACTTTGATTTGATTAATCAGTCTAGGAGTGGGGTCTGTGGTCAAGGGACGATAAGCATTGTTATTGTTCAACTGACGGAGACATTCAGTCCTATATGTTTCCACGTCTTGGACCACGATGGAGCCCCCTTTGTCAGCGGGCTTCACAATTATGGTTCCATCCTGACTCAGTGTATTTAGAGCCTTTCTCTCAGCTACTGTCAAGTTATTGTAGCTCGACCTGGAGGAGTACTGTATTTGTTCAATGTCATTTTTTACAGCCAGTTCAAAAGTAAGTAATTGTGGTGGTAAGGCATGTGTGGGCGGTAGAAAAGTGGATTTATTCCTTAGGCCAGTATTGGTATCAGTTTCATGTTCTGATTCCTCAATACTTTTGTGTTTGAAGAAGTAGTGTAGCCTCAATTTCCGGAAGAACTGGGCAAGTTCAATTTGAAGTACAAATGGGTCACCCTCATCTGTCGTCACAAACCCTAGTCCTTTATTCAGGACCACCTCCTCAATGTTGGTTAAAGTTCTTTGACTCAGGTTGATTACCAAACTCTCATCAGGTGTGACAACATCATTCATCGTAGCCTTTCGGCACAACTCCTCCCCAGGAGGTCCTGATTGGCTGTGAGTTTTCATACCAAACCATTGAAGTATGAGTGACGCAGGCAGCCCGTTGCCTCCCCCTGACTCAGTCACAGTTCGAGACAACGACGGACAGGTAGGATGTTAGCTCCTTAGGCTATCCAATGTTTAGAACTATTCTGCTCTTCACATCATCCTACTCTAGACTAGTTGAAATACATTTTGTAACATAAAGCTAATGACATAACGGAAAGTAATTTATAAGTAGGAACTTATTGGTATATGTCAGTTTACTCCACGTTCAGAATACCTTTTGACTTCGTTGATGATGTAGTATCAGAGTAGATCAACACTTGATCCCTCCGTTCATCGTAATCACGAAGTCGGTTTCTGTCCTTGTAGAGCGGGGTCTCACATATCCTGAGCCAGGTCCAGGAAGAGGTGAGGTCCACTCCCCGGACACACTGGGTGAGTATTGAATGTTGTAAATACTCTTGAAATGGTGTATTTCTCTGCACAGACCAGAGTAGCTGGATGTGTTTCACTTGTACGTTTGTCCCCCTACTACAGTAACAAGACACCAGGTGCCGAAGAGGAGTTCGTACAGATGAAGGAACATCATATCCTTTACTGTTATAATTCACTTGTGTGTTGTTTTGTATAGTTTTTTCACACTTTATTCAACACTCATAGGCAGTAGCATTACTAGAGAACAGAGACCCTGACGAAAGCCTGAGGAATCTCCCTCTGAGGCTGAAACATGTTGGTCTCTCCGCAGCTATTTGTGTGTACTGCGACGATTTTGCTAAACTGTTCTTGTTTTAAAACAGGAAGGGGCCAACGCTCATTAAAATAGGTTTTTGTTAGTTCCCTATCCTTTTTTAATCACCACTCATATTATTTTTGAACTGCACTTCCCCATCATGTCAACATCATGTGGCATATCTGAGTGATTGTGGTCGCTACCCCGAACCATCTATCAGGGTATGCATGTGGTCTCAATGATCAAGAGACACAATACCCGGTAAGGATTACCAGATGATAATATTGATCCATACAAGACTTTGATGGGAATCCTCAAACAGGGGTGACTCACAGTTACAGGTGTCTCACATTTTGGCGATCTGGTTTGTCATCCTACCTATAACTCTTGGTTCCTACGCACACGTGCTGGCATAGGCACACCATTAGTGAATCACAATTGGATTCTGATTCAGACCCCTAAGTTTATTGTTTATAGTTTAGTCCTAGCGGGGGACATTACTTAGGCTTTGGTCTTTAAACGTCCCTCTAGCCCTACTACAACGTTTGGTTTTTCATGTCTTAGAGCAGCGTGCAGCTGCGGGCTTATCAATTTGCTCACATTTTGTAAGCATCTCTATTCTATTGATTAAGAATAGCTTGGAATACTGACATATACCTACGGTTTCTTTTCGTTTACTTCCCTGTCCTGCTTAGTTGGTCAGCTACAATGACTGAATGCCACGGTTTAGCCTATGATGACTCAATGTACCACTCGATCCTGGATAACATGCCGAGCATTCTAGACTCAATTCCTACACCTACAGTCAATAAGACCGATGACTGGACCAAAGTCCTAGCATTGAAAAAATCACACTCCCGAACGGAGACTCATGGGATTATCATGGCGGAATACATGAGAGCAAACTGTGCACCCCCTGGGCTTATAGTTACCAACGCTCCACGACTCTTTCTCAATGACAAACAATTTCTCAATGACTGGTCAATGATTGCCTGGCGCTGCACCCGCGATTGGCTAATCCTCATCAGCACAGCAAAACGGGTAGCTGACGCAATCTTGGTCGAAATACAGGTCCTGGAGGGACAGATAAAGGCAGCGGTAACCACCAATTTCAAAAAACACAAAGATGAATCAGACAAAACTAACAGACAGTTTGCTGACTCCATACTACAGACTAAGCTAGAGAAATTCAAGAAAGATCTAGCCAAATTCAAACTAGAAACTGTTTATCCCTACACCAGTGATAACTACAAAGCTCCAGACTTCAATAAACAAGGGAGAAGGTATGGATCCAACAATTCGGGATCCAGTTCAGATGCCGGCAGTGACTCTGACACTAATAACCAGTCACATAATGCCGGACCCAACCGAGGCAGAGGAGGAGGTAGATACCAAAACTATAGAGGTCAATATAACATGCCAGGTCAACCGTGGTGGCCACCAGGACCTTGGGGGTATCCAGGCAACTTTCAACCACCAATGGCTCCATTTCCGGGTTTCCCTAATTTCAACAACCAGCCTTTTTTAGCGCGTGGCCCCAGACGGTCACGGGGCAAAAGAAGACCGACACAAGGACAAGCTCAGGTCCAATGGGAAGATACTGCAGGTCCACATGCAGGAACCCAGAGCCATACGAGAAGGACTGCTCAGGAGTAGCTAACACACCTGATGAGAGTTTGGTAATCAACCTGAGTCAAAGAACTTTACCCAACATTGAGGAGGTGGTCCTGAATAAAGGACTAGGGTTTATGACGACAGATGAGGGTGACCCATTTGTACTTCAAATTGAACTTGCCCAGTTCTTCCGGAAATTGAGGCTACACTACTTCTTCAAACACAAAAGTATTGAGGAATCAGAACATGAAACTGATACCAATACTGGCCTAAGGAATAAATCCACTTTTCTACCGCCCACACATGCCTTACCACCACAATTACTTACTTTTGAACTGGCTGTAAAAAATGACATTGAACAAATACAGTACTCCTCCAGGTCGAGCTACAATAACTTGACAGTAGCTGAGAGAAAGGCTCTAAATACACTGAGTCAGGATGGAACCATAATTGTGAAGCCCGCTGACAAAGGGGGCTCCATCGTGGTCCAAGACGTGGAAACATATAGGACTGAATGTCTCCGTCAGTTGAACAATAACAATGCTTATCGTCCCTTGACCACAGACCTCACTCCTAGACTGATGCATCAAATCAAAGTCTTAGTGGAGGAAGCCTTAGCAGAGGGTTGGATAACCACACTAGAGGCACAATTTCTGCAGGCCAAGCACCCCACCATGCCCTACTTTTACACCCTCCCAAAGGTGCATAAGCCCCAGAGACCTCCACCGGGCAGACCTATAATATAAGGGCAGGGTTCTATTTTAGAAACTCTCTCGGCGTTTGCGGATCACTTCCTCAAACCTCTGGTACACACCATGCCCACCTATCTCAAGGACACCAATGATGTCTTGAGAGTGATTCCTGATATTGACTTTCAACAGGAGACAGACTACCTAGTCTCCCTCGATGTAGAGTCATTATATACCTCCATTCCCCAGAATGCGACTCTAGATACCATCAGATCCATCCTGGAAGAATCGGAACATGACTCCATCACCCCTGTGCCTTTCATCATGGCTCTGGCAACTATAGCCATGAAGGAGAATTTCTTCATGTATGAGGACCAGATATACCATCAAATCTCTGGGACCAGTATGGGCAGTATTTTTGCCCCGTCCCTAGCGAATCTTTATGTCCACAAATTCGAACACACCATGGTACTACATCCAAACAATCCCTTCTTTCCATCAATAATTTGGTGTAAAAGGTACATAGACGATATCCTCTTAGTGTGGAGAGGGACCAAGGAATCTGCCCTACAATTCCACCAATGGCTCAACAACCAGAATAACTACCTCCGCTTCACCATCGAACTAAGTAAAGACAGGGTGCCTTTTTTGGACCTTTTGATCTATAGTACTGCAACTGGCTTACAGAGTGAACTCTACCGCAAGCCCATGGCAAGAAATTCTCTTCTATTATATGAAAGCCAGCACCCCAAGTCTCTGAGGGATAATTTGCCCTTTGGGCAGTTTCTTCGAGTCCGTCGAAACTGCTCCACTCCAGAAACATTTGAACGCCATGCTGGCGACCTGTCCAAACAACTTATCTCCAGACATTACCCCAGAAAACTTGTTCAGCGTTCATGCAAACGAGCAGCGAACAACCATCGGGCTGCATTACTTGAACCCAAACCTGAGAAACCACCTTCGAATCGACTTACACTAGTGAGTACTTATAATACTAAGTCCAACAGTGTTCAAAAAATCATCAAAAAACACTGGTGTATCCTTAACAGTGGCAAAGATAGAATTGAGTTCCCACTCTTTGCCTTCAAATGCTCCAGAAATCTCAGGGACCGCCTAATACACACTCGTCCCAAAGCTACACCCAGGAGAGAGGTAGGCACTCTTTGGGACCTACCCCCTGTGCAGGGTCACCATCCCTGCGGAGGATGTTCTGTTTGCCCACTGACATCAAAAATTACTAGCGTGGACATTGGTACCGATCGACCCTGGGAATTGCGACAGTTTTCTAACTGTAATAGCACCAACCTGATCTACCTCCTCACCTGCACTTGTAATGAACGGTATGTGGGTATGACCACAAGAAAGGTACGCGTGAGGATGCAAGAGCACAAAAGTACGTTTCGGTGCAGAAAGGACATTTCCAAACTCACCAAACACTTCATAACACACAACCATGGAGAGTAGTCTTCAAACATGCACGGGGGCTGCGTTGCAGAGAGGTGTAAAAAGGGTCGTGGCTTCATTACACCTCTCTGCAATGCAGTCCCCTGGCGCATACTGGAGATTCCTGGTGGGCTTTCAGGTCTTATATAGTTAGGAATTAGCATTAAAAAAAATTGAAATTCACTGAAAAAACCATAGGTTTCACACCAGTTATAGTTAGGAATTAGCATTTAAAAAACCTATGAAATTCACTGAAAAAAAACATAAGTTTCACACCAGTTATAGTTAGGAATTAGCATTTAAAAAACCTATTAAATTCACAAAAAAAACCATAGGTTTCACACCAGTTATAGTTAGCTGGAAATTTTACTGACATAAAACCATTGAAATTCCCACGTTATAGTTAGTTGGACTCACTATAACTTGCGCGCCTGCAATGCACTGCTGATGACATCACATATTACATCACTCATGACATGGTCAGTGACATCACTCATGACATCACTGATGACACCATCCTTGTGACAGAGTGACAGATCTCCTTTCAGTGTAATGTAACCCTTGAAACACATATTCAAAAATAGAAACTAACATTTTCATAAAAATGGAGATACCCATACCAGTTACAACAACCAATTCAGTTATTCCACCATCTAGATACACATCCACTCATTCACCAACAGTTCTATATAGTCACTCATACATATACACACTCATCATATGTAGTGATACACCTATGCATCCTGTTACCCACCGACAGTCATCCAAAAGTTACTCACACACATAATCACACATGCAAATAAACTATTGAACATCCATTTATTTTCATATACAGCTATACACACAATACCACCTTACTTCTAAGGAAACTTACACATACTTACTCTCTTAAACAATCACTTATAGAAACACATACTTATTTAAACAAGAACTCTTTCAATCTCTCACTCTCACATATACTCACTCATATACATCAATACTCACATACACTAGATTAAAACATATGTAGTTACTGATAAAGACACTAGTGAGACAGTCATTCACTCACTAACACACACATATACACACTCATCCACCCATACAGTCCTGCACATATGCTGTCTTCAAAACACATACAAACAGTGAGTCAGTCATTGATGCATCTATGTGCTAAGTAACACCCCCACCAAACCATACAGACACTCATGCTTATACTAAAAAAACATCTAATAACCCATATACACACACATGTAGCTACTCACAAACCCATGCAGCCACTTATACACAAAGTGAAACACTGATACATATATTTAAATATTTGAACATTACTCGTTAATATATGTATTCACTAAGATACACTTAATAAGCCAGTTAACCAATCATTTTTTTTTTAAAAACATCCATTTAGACACTTATTTAAACATTTATTCTTCCATCGACCTTTACATATACATATATAAAACATATTTATTTTTCAGAAAGACACACATTCACTCTATGGTGTCATCAGTGATGTCATGAGTGATGTCACTGACCATGTCATGAGTGATGTAATATGTGACGTGATCAGCAGTGCATTGCAGGCGCGCAAGTTATAGTGAGTCCAACTAACTATAACGTGGGAATTTCAATGGTTTTATGTC
The DNA here is from genome assembly GCF_964263255.1 of Lissotriton vulgaris. Taxonomy (NCBI): domain Eukaryota; kingdom Metazoa; phylum Chordata; class Amphibia; order Caudata; family Salamandridae; genus Lissotriton; species Lissotriton vulgaris. The sequence continues at coordinate 32,155 of NW_028243749.1, forward strand.
AGTAAAATTTCCAGCTAACTATAACTGGTGTGAAACCTATGGTTTTTTCAGTGAATTATATATATATATATATATATATATATATATATATATATATATATATATATATATATATATATATATATATATATACCTTTTGAAGCAGCATAAGGATTGGAGTGTGATTTTCGATTTGATATATATATATATATATATATATATATATATCAAATCGAAAATCACACTCCAATCCTTATGCTGCTTCAAAAGGTAAGTTAATTGTCATATGCGTTTTGTTATTTAAACGAATGAAACACTCACTACTTGACTCGTGACCAAGGGTGTTTCCCGAAACGCGTCGAGCATTCACTTTGTTGCCTTGAAGTCCATCGAATAAAATCTATTTGATGCTGTTTGGAGTTCGTATTTCATACTTACCTTTTGAAGCAGCATAAGATTGGAGTGTGATTTTCGATTTGTTATATGGATTCGCCATCCAACACGAACCGCTGTTAATTAGTGGAAGAGTCAATGCGCTGGTCGGCGTTTTCCGAACTTCACGATTCATATATATATTTATATATATATATATATATATATATATGTATATATATATATATATATATATATATATATATATATATATATATATATATATATATATCCTGTGCCTCTAATTCCTTGACTTTTAAGAAAGTAAGCACTCACAAGTGGCGTTTTCAAAGATCTTTTATTATCAGAAACAAACGCGTTTTGGCGGTCTGCTTTTCTCGGTGGTACCGACACACCGCTGGCAGCTGTATTTTAAACAATCATAAGCATGGGTAACATGGGTAACAAACAACAAGGGACAATACAGAAAGCGAAAAATTGAGTGCCATCTTTATTCCTATCACAATATTATGTACGCTAATGCGTTATGAATGATCTCCATTGGCTCACAGTGGACAAGCGTATCAATTTTAAGGTATTTGGAGGTCATGCCCCCTTTCGCCCTCACTATGAAAACATGACTACTAGGTAAATAAAACATAGAAATACACTAAAAAATCAAAGGTTACAGGGACGTTATTGTTAGAGAATACAGTTTCAAAAACCTTAGAAATTCACAGGAAAAACTAAAAGTTCCAGGGACATTATAGTTAGGCTCAGCTTTCACTCGTAAAAAAACAGTGAAATTCAGCAGTTATATTTGCCTGAGCTAACTTATGCACCCACAATGCGCTGCTTATGACCTCACATATTGCATCACTCATACCATGGTACAACTATTCAGTCACACATTCACCCATACAGCTACTTACACACTCACATGCTTACCTACACAGCCACTCACATACCTACTCACTCACCCTTGCAGCCTCTCAAAACATCCACCTACGTACCCATATAAGTACTCACACACTCAATCACATATCCACACAACCACTTACATACCCATTCACACATCTATAGAAGCACTCACACAACCAGTCAATTGCCCATAGAGGCATTTCCACAGACAATTCTTCTCCAAAAAAGCTGATCATATACCAACTCACGTAACAAAACACCCACTCAGCCACACATTCACCTATTCAGCCACTGAGACACCTAGTCACTCAGCCATTCAGACACCCACTCACTTATGCATAGTGTCACTTCACAGTCACTTACCCACCCATAGAGCCACTCACACTGCCACTCACTTTCCCATACAGCCACTAACATACCCCTTCACTCACCAATTCCGCCACTCACACAGCATCTCACTCACCTACTTACACACCCAAACAGCCTCTTACACAGCTATACACACAAGGATACAAACAGGAAAACTATTTGCTCACCTGCTCACTTGCCACACGGAGCTTCCAGAGACCGCCGGACACCATCTCGCACCTGGGGCCCTGACGCTGTGGTCTCGCCGCTCCACGCCATCGCAGCGGCTGGAGACTACAGCTCCCAGAGGGAAGTGCGACGACTTCCTGTGCTCCACTTCCTGACGCTGCGCGCCCAAAGGCGCTACTTAATCAGGGAGCCCCCTCGGTGGAGCGGGGAGGAAAACTATTTGTTCACCTGCTCACTTGCCACACGGAGCTTCAAGAGACCGCCGGACACCATCTCGCACCTGGGGCCCTGACGCGGTGGTCTCGCCGCTCCACGCCATCGCAGCGGCTGGAGACTACAGCTCCCAGAGGGCAGTGCGACGACTTCCTGTGCTCCACTTCCTGACGCTGCGTGCCCGGAGGCGCTACTTAATCAGGGAGCCCCCTCGGTGGAGCGGGGAGGAAAACTATTTGTTCACCTGCTCACTTGCCACACGGAGCTTCCAGAGACCGCCGGACACCATCTCGCACCTGGGGCCCTGACGCTGTGGTCTCGCCGCTCCACGCCATCGCAGCGGCTGGAGACTACAGCTCCCAGAGGGCAGTGCGACGACTTCCTGTGCTCCACTTCCTGACGCTGCGCACCCGGAGGCGCTACTTAATCAGGGAGCCCCCTCGGTGGAGCGGGGAGGAAAACTATTTGCTCACCTGCTCACTTGCCACACGGAGCTTCCAGAGACCGCCGGACACCATCTCGCACCTGGGGCCCTGACGCTGTGGTCTCGCTGCTCCACGCCATCGCAGCGGCTGGAGACTACAGCTCCCAGAGGGCAGTGCGATGACTTCCTGTGCTCCACTTCCTGACGCTGCGCGCCCGGAGGTGCTACTTAATCAGGGAGCCCCCTCGGTGGAGCGGGGAGGAAAACTATTTGCTTACCTGCTCACTTGCCACACGGAGCTTCCAGAGACCTCCGGACACCATCTCGCACCTGGGGCCCTGACGCTGTGGTCTCGCCGCTCCACGCCATTGCAGCGGCTGGAGACTACAGCTCCCAGAGGGCAGTGCGACGACTTCCTGTGCTCCACTTCCTGACGCTGCACACCCGGAGGCGCTACTTAATCAGGGAGCCCCCTCGGTGGAGCGGGGAGGAAAACTATTTGCTCACCTGCTCACTTGCCACACAGAGCTTCCAGAGACCGCCGGAAACCATCTCGCACCTGGGGCCCTGACGCTGTGGTCTCGCCGCTCCACGCCATCGCAGCGGCTGGAGACTACAGCTCCCAGAGGGCAGTGCGACGACTTCCTGTGCTCCACTTCCTGACGCTGCGCGCCCGGAGGCGCTACTTAATCAGAGAGCCCCCTCCGCGTCCCGGACGCGCGCGGACGGCGCCGGGCCCTCTGAGGCCCTCAGAGGTCATCAGTGGTCGGGCGGGCCACCCCACCAACATTTCCCCCATAAGGTCAGCTTCCTATTTTGGTTAATATAATGGCCGATTGCACTGTTATTAGTACTACTGTTGATGTACTTACTCAGGACACAGAGTCCCCTGTTTCATCGATATCGTCTTTTGAGACACTGATAGATACGGCGTTTAATGAGATTGTTGAAACAGAAAGGAGATTCTCTATGGGTTCAATGATTATTAACCAACCACATGCCACGAGTTGTTTAAACGGCAATACCCACATAAATCCAGAAGTTATCGTGGTTAAATCTTCACATCCTGTTGTTGATGTGCCGATTGTCCTGGACGATGAAAATACTGTCACATATATAGCCCCAGATGTAGCTCTTGACCCTGCCTCTGTATCAACATCTACAGAGGCTACTACTAAGGTGTCTGAGAATGCAGTAGCTAAGAGAAAGAGGGGCCCTGCAAAACTAACCCACAATAAAAGGAAGCAGCCACTAAGGAGCGTAAACTAACCAACACCACAAAGTATGTGGAATAGGGGGAAGAAACAGAAGTTGAACCAACACATTGCATCTGTGCAGGAACAACCTCATCTGGGTGACGTTGTTGTCATAAATAATGATGACTCAAACTCTATGTCTATTTCCACCCAGACTGAACTCCCCAATGTAAACAATACAAATAGTCACCACTCCAAATCAGAGGGGAACCTCATTGAGACTATTGCAGATACTATTTTTAAAAATCTTGAAGGTCAAATGATCAAACAATTTAATAATATTTTTAAAAGACTTGACAGACTGGAAAACCTAATTAAAAACGATGATGCCAAGAGAAAAGGCATAGTGAGCTTGGACAAAATAAGAGTAGAACGTCTGCTAAAAGATCTGGAATCCACCACCCGTGTCCTTACTAGTGGTGACCAAGGCACTAATAGGGTCGAGGAACCACAGGCTGCTACCAATCTACCACCGTCTGCTACATCTGCGGTGACCAAAAGTAAAAGCACAAGAGGTAGTAACCCGCCTGACTCTTTAACCAAATCCCCCTTGCCATCAGGTAACGTTAACTGTGCATCTGACTCCTCAACTAAATCCTCTGCTTCTGTTATCACTGTAAATGGAACATTAATGAAAAATAATAAGAGTAATTCAGCGATACAGACTACTACAGCACAGAAGGCCCCTGCAAATTCCAGCCAGCGCTACAATAAGATCCCACATGAAGACACCAGGCCTGTTAAACATCAAGGCCCTGCCCTACATCTTCCACCTGAGGCTTGTCCTTACGTTTTAGTTCTGGCTGGTATCCCACCCCTTAGGGAAGGCCAAGGAGAATCGTGGGTTCAATTGCATAATAAGTGCATAGACTGGTTAACGAAGCACAAGGGGGTGGGCTATGACATTTCTAAAGAGATCATATCCACACGGCGAGTAACCTGGGTTGGTCCTCTTTTTAAAAACATTAATGGGGACTGTATCGTAATTAACTTTAGAAACCCGGGCACTGCAAAATTCTTGCTGAATAAAAACGTTGCTCGACATGGTCCATCTACCGTGGTGACCCCCTTACCACTAAATTACTTTTACCGTCCCCCACACAAAATGATGCAGCCCCCACCTGTTTTTCCGTTACACAACAGGTTTACAATATTTCATGATTTGGAAACATTGGACTGACTGCCTTCCACTACCACTAAATTGTCTCCTGTGTGTTCTGCTACAGACCAGTCAGTGGAAATACCTCCTGAGGCGCCTCTGTTAACCCCTAAGACTTTTTTATCTAGCACATTATGTGAACAACAGGGGCATACTACAGCAAAACCTATCTCAGGATCTGACCAGGGCCCTTGTTTGAGGCTAGATAATAACTTAAAAATTCTTAGCTGGAACATTGCTGGTCTGAAGACCAAGATGGAAATTACTTCCTGGAAGGACTGGGTCAACTGTCATGACATATTAATGTTCCAAGAAACCTGGTGTATTGAGGACTTGTTATTTGAGGGGTACAGTTGCCACAATAGGACTGTTTTAGCCCCCCTGTTTGGTCGTCCAAGTGGTGGATTATCTATCTGGATAAAAATTACTGCAGAAGTTAAAGTTGATACACTACTAACTAATTGTCCTAGCTTCATGGCATTATCATATACCCAGAGGACAAGACTATGTCTGATCAATTTCTATAACAATGACTTTTTGTCCCAACCTAATCATAATTTTATTCTTTTATTTGATTTTATTGATGAAATCATGGATGGACAGAAATATGGGAAATTTGACGGTATCTGTCTAGGAGGGGACTTTAATGCTCATATACATCCAAGAAATCCCCCATGCAAAAGAGGTACAGAACTGTCAAATTTTCTCGCAACTAGAGACCTTGTAAACTGTATGGAATATGTAGGTATGGAAAATAGCGCCGCCCCATTCCCCACCTTCATTGGCCATGGGGGCGGCACCACAATTGACTATGTTTTTGTATCACCTCCTGTCGCTAACGCTCTAACAAGGGCTGAAGTGGTATGTAAAATTTATAGCGACCATTACCCGATTGTCATCCACCTATCACTTTCGAGGGGTAAGTGTTCAAGAAATGAAATAGGTGCTAGGAACTTGAAGGTCTCAACTGATAAATTGAGGGTAATTTGGAAGGGCGCAGATAATAAGGGAATCCTAGCCGAAATTATTAAAAAATACCCAGTCTTGATCGAAAACTGTCTCACTATTGATGACCATGGGGTTAACACAATCACATCATTCTCTGAACTCTGTTCTGTAATAAAAGGTGAGATTTCCAGGCCAGCTTCTAGTAAAGCTGAGGAAACACCTAGATGGTTTGATGCCCTTTGTTCTAAAGCAAATAGGAAGCTGAGAGCCGCCCTAAAAGCCGAACCTAGGGATACACCACGAATAAGGTTGCTCAGAGCAGAGTACAAATGTACCCTACGTACTAGATCAAATGAACTGCTTAAAACTCACTGGGATTCCCTGGCACGCTCAGCCGACCTGAAAGATACCACTGGGTTTTGGAAGGAGGTAAAGGAGATAAGATCTATAGGCTCCAATTTAACCGAAATTAATTGTAACATCACCGGTCCTATCTGGTTTGAACACTTTGCAAAAATTTACGCCACACCAGACAACCCTCCTTTAACTCTACTCCCCTTAAACCCACTTAATATTTCTGTATCTGAGGTAGTGGATGCCATATTAGAAAGTGCTGGGAATAAAGCGCCCGGCCCTGATGGGCTCTCAATTGACCAGTTAAAGTGTGAGCCCGATTTTTGGGCTCCATTGCTTTGTAATGTTTTTAATAACTTAACAAACGGGCAAATTCCAGAAACATGGTCCTGTAGCATAATTGTTCCCATTTTTAAGAAGGGTGATAGGCTGGACCCTGGGTGTTACCGCCCCATTTCATTAATCGATAACACCTTGAAAGTTTTGGGGCGGATTATATTCAAAAGGATCAGAACTTGGGCAGATGAGAATAATATCCTACATCCCAGCCAGCTTGGTTTCCGCAGTAGCGTTGGAACGGTGGAACAATGCTTAAACCTGAACCTGATTATGGCAAAATATAACACTGCCAAGAAATCCCCTTTATATTTTGGTTTTATGGATTTGAGCTCAGCTTTTGATTTTGTTAACCGTTCCCGCCTATGGTCCACCCTTCTCGAGTATGGTTTAGATGATTATTTGGTCCACTTTTTAGCCTTTTTACATCGTGATTTAAAAGCACGTGTGCGTGTAAATCAATCTGGTGAAGTTTCTGACGATATCAGCATCGGAAGGGGGGTCAGACAAGGGTGTGTGCTGGCCCCCCTCCTGTTTATTTTGTACATCAATAATTTAAGTGGCTCTCTGAGTACTTTAACTAGAGATGTACCCCATGTAAATGGAGTTCCCATACCTACCCTTCTTTACGCTGATGATGCGGTCCTGATGGGCCGCACTCCAAAGGCACTCCGCACTTTAATCTCAGGATTTGTTCTTTTTATGGCCGATTTAGGCCTGACAACTAATTTTAAAAAATCCCTAATCATGAGTTGTGGTCCTAAAAATATAAAATTGCCGAGATCAAATCAGGGTCAAATGTCTTGAAAAGCACTAGTACTTTCCCCTATTTAGGGTTGCTATTTTCAAACACTGGTTCGTGGCATGCACATGTATCTTATGCTAGGAATAAGTTGGGGAAAGCTATAAATTGTGTCACTTCTTTGAGACAACCCAACTACGCTGATGTAATTACACCACTAGTTAAGATCTATCAAACCCAATGTATGCCAACCGGCACTTACGGCGCCGAGGTTTGGGGTTATACAAACTGTTCCCATATCCAAACGGAAGAAAACAGGTTTTGCCGGAAGGTGCTGGGCGGGGTCATTTGTTCCCCCAACTATGTATGCCACAATGAATTAAATATTTCATACATAGAAGACTTTGTAAGATCCAGACCAGCACTCTTCTGGATAAAGATATGGAATAACCCGGCTGCCACCTTGACCCGTGAAATCATTTTGGACTGTTTAAAATGCGATAGGGCACACCATATACCATGGTTGAAAGCGGTAAAAGATTGCCTTGAAAGCGTAGGGCTGGGTTCTTTGTTCACCACACCAAGTTTAATAAATCGTTCCCATAAGACCATTATTTTTAGGGCATTATATGATTTGTACAGAGAAGAGCGGGAAAGAAAGAACTTGACTAAATGCACTGTTACAAAATATTTGGGCTACTCTGAACCCCACATTAAAAATCCTGGCACACCATACAGGTATTTACGTTTGCATCTTGGCAGATGGGATAGGGGTTTACTGTTTCGCTTCCGAGATGGGAGTATAGTAAACTTACTAAACTTCCCTTTGGGTTACAATAAACATCTTGAAACTTTAAATTGTCCATGTAACCCCAACATGAAACAGAGCCTTATGCATTTCTTGTTCTTTTGTGGTTTTTACAAAAAGCTTTCCGTTCATTATTTAATGCCTTATTGTAGAAAACATGAATTGACTAATTTTAAATTAGCACTGAGGTCTTTTTTATTACTGGGATCAGATGAAGTTATATTCAGGGTGAGCTGCTTCCTTAAAGCTGACGTCAGATCACGAGCCACTCTTTATACTGAGGTATAATCATTGCACACTGCACTTTTTCTTACGCACTTTAGAGAATCTCTTACTTGCACATTCTCCTTCTTTGTAAGAGTTTTTTTTTTTTTTTGTATTTTCTAATTGTGTGTTTTTAAATTGTGTTTTTAAATTGCGTATGAAGCCGTCTTTACATTACGAAGGGACAATTTGTGTGTAGATATGAAATTGAAACTGAAATCTGATTATGTCTGATTGTTCTCTGATTTATTTTCCAGATGTCATTATTGTACTGAAATGTTTTTATCGTATTTTGTTTGTACTTTTATGGATGTTTTATTCCGAATAAAGATCTTTTGACTGATACAAACACTCATGCAGCCACTCACTTACTATATGTTAGAAGTATTATCACTCGGTAGTAGTGCACCTTGTACACTAATTTTACTTTTGTAATAGGTTAGTATTTATGTTTAACATCCATAAACTCTTAAAAACACATGCACTCACTTGATGTAATCAGTGATGTCATTTGAGATCTCATCAGTTATGTCACTGATCATTTCATGAGTGACATAACATGTGAGGTCATAAGCAGCGTATTGCAGGGGGCATAAATTATAGTTAGATTAGGTAACTATAACTGCTGCATTTCACTGGTTTTGTTCTAGGGAAATCTGAGCCTAAACAAATCAAAGTGATTATCAATTTCATGTATGATTATTCAATTCTCAATTCAATCAATCAAAACATTTACAGAGCGCGCTACTCACCCGTGAGGGTCTCAAGGTGCTGAAGGGAGGGGGGGGGGGTGCTGCTACTGCTCGAATAGCCAGGTCTTGAGGGTATGCACCTGTTACAACGCATTTTTTACTCCGCACTACCACTACAACGCAGGCATTACAACGCATACCGTTACAACGCATTGCGCTGGGGGGCGCTCTAGGATAAGAGGTAAGTTTAATTTACTATCCAACACCTTCCCTAGGGTCCACGGGGACTGGAGTTAGAATAGTAAATTATACTTACCACTATCCAGCACCCCAAAGCGCTATGCATTGTAGCGGTATGCGTTGTAAATACCGCGTTGTAATGGTATGCGGAGTAAAAGTATGCGTTGTAACGACATACATCCGGTCTTGAGGTGCCTCCTGAAGGTGAGATTGTCCTGGATCAGTTGTAGGTGTGCGGGGAGGAGTTCCATGTCTTGGCGGCCAGGTAGGAGAACGATTTTCCTCCGGCTTTGGCTCTGCGGATCCGTGGGACGATGGCAAGGGCGAGGCTGGCGGAGCAGAGCCGGCGGGTGGGAGTGTAGAACGTGAGGCGGTTGTTGAGGTATTCGGGGCACATGTCATAGAGAGCTTTGTGTGCGTGGGTATGGAGCCTGAATGTGATCCTCTTGTTGGCGGGGAGCCAGTGCAGGTCTCTCAGGTGGGCGGATATGTGGCTATGGCGAGGGATGTCGAGGATGAGTCGTACGTAGGCGTTCTGTATGCGTTGTAGTCATTTCTGGAGTTTGGCGGTGGTTCCTGCATATAGGGCGTTTCCGTAGTCCAGTCGGCTAATGACAAGGGCCTGGGTGAACGACTTTCTGGTTTCGGTGGGGATCCACCGGAATATCTTTCGGAGCATGTGCAGGGTGTTGAAGCATGATGACGAGACGGCGTTGACTTGCTTGGTCATCGTGAGGGTGAAGTCCAGGATGAATCCCAGGTTGCGTGCGTGGTCCGAGGGTGTTGGTGTGGAGCTCAGTGCTGAGGGCCACCAGGAGTAGTCTCAGGCGGAGGGGGATTGTCCGAGGATGAGGACCTCCGTCTTGTCTGAGTTCAGCTTCAGGTGGCTGAGCTTCATCCATTCTGCGACGTCTTTCATTCCTTCCTTTAGGTTGGTTTTGGCGGTGGCTTGGTCTTTGGTGAGGGAGAGTATCAGCTGGGTGTCGTCGGCGTAGGAGATGATGTTGATGTTGTGTTTGCGTGCGATGGCGGCGAGGGGGCTCATGTAGATATTGAAGAGCGTTGGGCTGAGCGAGGATCCTTGAGGTACACCGCAGATGATTTTGGTGGCTTCTGAGCGGAAGGGAGGGAGGCGGACTCTCTGGGTTCTGTCAGAGAGGAACAAGGTGATCCAGTCCAGGGCCTTTCCTTGGATCCCAGTGCTGAAGAGGCGTGTTATTGGGGTGTGATGGCGGCCGGTGTCGAAGGCTACCGAGAGGTCCAGGAGGATGAGGGCAGTTGTTTCTTCGTTGTCCATCAGGGTCCCTATCAACCAATTAGTTTAATTGACCATGTACAGAACATCTTTTGCTGACAGATACTAGATAGACTACAGGAATGGATTGATGAGGCTTGGATCCTCTCTCAACAGCAGGCAGGGTTGAGTACTATTGATCAAATCTTTTAATTTGATCTTATCCTGGCAAAATATCTGAGGCAGGCTGGGGATCATCTTTATTTGGATTTCGTGGACCCTAAGGGCGGCCTTTGATCTAGTTCTGAGGTGGCTCCTATTGTCTACCCCAGCTAAAATGGCCATTGGCCATGACCTGTTGGATGTACTCATAAGAGTTCATAACACTACTACTTCCCAAATCAGATGGGGAAAGTTAGGAAATCTTACAGAGCGCATACCAGTGTGAAGAGGAGTGTGGCAAGGGTGTGTCCTTACACCTACACTCTTCTCTTTATATAGAAATAGCGTTGTTAAAAATGTTGGGTGAGTGCGCCCATGATTGCCCAAGTCTAGATGGGTCCTGTACACCTGCTCTTTACAGATGATGCTCTTTTGTTGTCACAGACACTGCAGGGTTTTCAAAATGTATTGGATACGTTCTCCGAATTCTGAGATGTCTGTGGCCTTGAGATCACTACCAGTAAAACGATGATTATGATATTTACATGGCATAGAGCTTGTCAGGCTATTTTGACTATGAAAGGAGTGCCATTCGAATTGGTTGATTGATTTCACTACCTTGGGATCAGAAATCATAAACGTAGAACCTGGAATTCTCACATTGAAAAATGTGAATTGGTGTAAGGGCACTCAGCCTCTGCAATCATGAAGAAAGTTAAGGCAACAACTCCCAAATCAATCTCCCCTGCAGTGGAAGTTTATAGGGCAAAGGCCCAGGCTGTAGCACTATACATGACATATGTATGGGGGCGTTCCAATGTTAGTAGCTTTGTCATGAAGGAAAATGCTTTCATAACATGTCTTTTTTCTTTGCCTTAGAGTACTCTATTTTTTGATCTTGGCCAAAAAAAAGTACGTGACTTGGCAATGGCGCCACCTCTTTTATATTTCGTTAAGCTGTTGTCCACCAAATAGCTCTCACATTATAGACTGGCTCTGCATGAAGTACTAACTCTGAGTAAAGCCCACTCATATCCTTGGTTCGAATTTGTAAAGTACCATCTTGCAGTACTTGGCCTGGGAGATTATTGGAATAATCCCACCACAGTAGGCACTGATGCAAAGTGTATAGTCAAAAAGGATTTTTGGGAGATGAATGTTATTGATTATCACTGTAAGATCAAGTCTGGGGGTATGGTGGAGGATCTTTTAGCTTGTAAACCATTCCCAGTGAAAGAAACCTTTATAGATTATATTCAACCACCTTCATTCCGTACACTCTTTCTTAAGTTTATGTTAGGCACATTTTTAGTGAATACATTTACAAGAAAATTAAAATACCATTCACCCATGTTGGTAGCATGTCAGTTTTGTAACTGTGTACAGGAGGACATTGGACATGTTCTATCTTCTTACTCTGGGTAACAAAGGCGGCTGCAGACTTGGCTCAAACGCTTGTGCAATTACCTTGGGTTGAGAGACCATTTAGAGGCCTATAGGATATTGCAGTTCGATATGGGACAGGTTACAATTTATGGGGTTTTCTGATATATTTACGCTGCATGGTTAATTATGATAAAGGGAGGATTGAAGTTTTAAATTAAATTAGTATGGATTCTAGCCCTTGCCTTAATGTCTAGAATTTTTTCCCCACTTTTGGAAGGTTCAGATGATTGAATCTGTAGGGAAATTGTGCTAATGATGGTTTAACATTCCACACTGTCTGCAGTTAAACAACATTTCTCTCCCCTATCAGATGACAGGGATCTGTCAGACTTCTTGTTGTGTCCTAAATCTCTGCATTCTAAATGATTCACTTATGCCACCCACAACATAATTTGGAAATTGTCACAGATGGAAGCAGCTCTAGGTTTAAAACAAATTCAAGATAATGGCGATTATAATACTTGTTGTGGATAATAGCATAAATACACTGTCATCTAGGATTTACAACTTGAATAACATTGTGTTGTCTGTTATTGATATAATGCAAAATGACATTTCTTCATTAATCCATGGGCAAAGTCAGCTTAGATCTATTATGCAATTTAATTGGACACTTCAGGCATTTGAATCTGGCTGGGTGTCATGGCATTATTTAAACTCTATACACCTATTCTTGACTTTCAACCTGACACGAAAACAGTGATGCATGACAAAGATCCCACTTACACAATGTTACACATCGAGAAGTAAAAGAGCTGCCTTTTTCACTAGCTCAAACACCTTCCATAGTGTGGTTAATTCTTGGCATAATATCTTTGCCAACTTCAACATTCAAATTTACATCTTGGATGAAACATTTTCCAGAAGGAAGATAAGAACCCCTGGGAGGGAGATTTACCCATGATTTGTTGTCACTTACCTATGATTACTGATGTTGAAAGGTGGACAGAGAGATATTCCTACCCTGGAACTGAATATGATTCTTCTGTCAGCCACTCACTTGTTTGTGAACATATTACAATTCACCAAGCATGTAATGCTTCAATAACTAATTTGGCCTGTTTTCTAAAAGTAAACCAGGACCTTCAATTTTCCTTTACATTATTGTACTTTCCAATGGACGTTATTTGATGTTAATCGACTAACCGCCCGATTCATGAACTTAAATTGCACTCGCAAGGGGCCGGATTCTGAGAATCCGGCCCTTTGCGAGAGCGATTTTTGCATTTGGGATTCAGCATCCCAAATGCAAAAATCCCTAATTGCAATGTCGCAAATGTGCGAGGAATTACATTTAAGGAATCTCTATTAGAGATTCCTTAAATGCAATTCAACATCCAATTTAAATTTGCGAATTCGCAATTTCTTGCCGCAATTTACCGCGAGGTCAGACCTCGCGGTAAATTGCGAAAACTCAGAAAAATGCATTTAAATGCATTTTTCTGAGTTGCATGTTACACACACACATGTCCTTTGGACATGTGTGTGTGCAACACCTGTGTGAAATTTCATTTGAGGGGTGCTACAGGGTGTCCTGTGGACACCCCTGGCACCCTTCAAATCGCAATCTTATTTGCGATTAGCTAATTGCTAATCGCAAATAAGGAATACTCCCCATTCATTCCTATGGGCCTTTTGGCCCATAGGAATGAATGGCGAGGTATTCCTTATTTGCGATTAGCAATTTGCTAATCGCAAATAAGGAATCAGTAGGAATCGCATTTTATTATGCGATTCCTACATGATTACCGTTTTGCGAGTCCTTAATAGCGAATCGCTATGATTCGCTATTAGGGGCTCGCAAAACGGCCCGTTGATGAATCAGGCTGTAAGATTGTTGTGGGATGAGAGCTGGTATTCCACGTGTCCTTTCTATTTCACAGATAGTGACTTGCTGCAATAACGTGCTTTTTCCTCCAACACACAAGGTTTCTGGTATTTCCTTGTGGCCTTCAATTTCAACTTTGAAGGATGTTTTCAACAAGCTAAGTGGACTCAAAGCCTTAATCTTTCAAAAGGATATGGCATTAACATCTGCCTGAAAACCCTATGCACTACAGTTTGCAAGGACATCTAGCAAAAAGCAGTTGCTTTTCAACACTAACCTCCCTCAGCATTTTTGTGAGCTTGTGCATCATATTTTTGAATGCGTCCAATATTGCGGGTATAGCTCACTTTTTTTTATGCAATCAGGACTGGCGTGGTCATTACCTTCCGGAAACTATTTGTAGTAACATCAGCCTTTATACATACTCTATTTTCAAGTATTTCTGGCGGCATACCCTTGGTGTTATTCCTCATTTGCCGCATGTTGGTTCTATTTTTGCCGCTCCGCAATGGAAGTTTCTTTTCGAAGCCCACTGGTATTGGAATTACTACAAGTCCAGCTGTGCCGTGAGTGCATGACATGATTCTTTGGAGCCCCACTGCTCTTTGAACTGAACACATACTCGTCCTTTGAATGGTCATTCAATATTTGTCTTGCAATGTAATTGACTGTTCCTATGGGCATGGATTGATTGATGGGTCTGATAACAACCCATTTTTGGAGTTGTCCTAAGAATTTACAGATGATTCAAGATGACTGCTATGACCAACTCCCTTCTTGGGAGACGGGGGCTTCGGATCCTGCCTTTTGAACACTGACGCTAAGATGCAGCTCAAGAAAAAGTCGTCCTCGGCATCAGCTGATAATGAGGAAAATAACTGTTTTTTGGAGCTTCTTTGAATAGGGGCTATTTTGGAATCGTCTGTGAAAGCTAAATCCGTCCTGGATTTAATAAACAATAACATCTTGGGTGCCTCCGTTTCCAATTAAATTGGCCCCTTTTCTAAATGTTCTTTTCGTTTTTATTAAGTCTATTTTTTATATTACACATAATAGTATTGAATTGTATTTGCTTGCCTTGAGCCTTTTATTATTTTGTTAGTAGCCGAGTTGCTTTAATGACCAACGAAAGGGTGTTGTGATTATTTCACTTCTGGACCCACTTTGTTTCCCCATTAATTAGGCGTCTTAGATGTTTTAGGCTCCATCTGGTTGCTGTGCACAGTGATATATAAAAAGTTGTTTTTATTATATCATTCTAGGAATGCGCTGTACATGTTGTTTGTCATTCAGGGCCTTTTCCTGGGATTTAGTCTACGCATCCTGTACAAGTTTGCTTGGAATATTTACCAACATAGTGTAATGTTTTCTTTGCTCATTCGGCAACAGCTCCTAACATTTTAGACGTAACACCAGCACGCAGCTGCTCTCCAATGCAATAGTTTATAATATAAACCGTGTTCCGTTCCCTAGGAGGCCAGAGATGAAAATTCTAGCAGAGGGACTTGTTCTGGAATGACTGCAGTGCCGGACATGCAGCCATGCATAAACTAGGGGGCAGATTTACAAGGCCCTTGCTCCACTTTTGCGAAATTTTTAACATAGGAAAAGTGACGCAAAAGTGGCGCAAGGGCCTTGTAAATAAGCCCCTAAGTTTACACACATGATGCCGATCAGCTACCTGCACACATCAGGTATGAAGTCCTATGCAAATCCCAGAGATCACAGATATATTCCTGTACTCTCATAGTGAGGGTAGACCTAGATCTATAATTTGCCATGGTTGGGATTTTCGTACTACAAGCCTGTCACTAATGCTAATTAATTTGTTTAGTTGTATCTGCCAAATTATGGCAACACATTTGCTTCATAATAGAATATGACAGTTTCAATGACTATATCGTAAACATTCCTCATGTCTTTCTTATGTTTATTACAGGCATGCATGAGTGAGTAAGTGAGTAATGAAATTGAAGGATCTGTTTCCATGGCTCCCTTGGGGAATAGAGGGTCAAGTTCGAGAATGCCAAAATCACCTGTTACTCTAGGAAGGACAGGAGTTCAGGTGAGGCAATGTGAAGTCGTCAGAATTGGGCTGACAGGTACTAACTTTGAAGAGAGACTAAGGGCTAGATGTAGGTAAATAGGATTTATCGATTCTAAAATACGAATTTTACCGATTCGGTATTTTAGAATCGGTAAATCCTATGTAGCTAATAATTCGGTAAAAATTACCGAATCGTTAAGATTCGGTATTTACCAAATTGGTATTTACCGAATCGATAATTACCGATTTGGTAAAATAGGGAAAGAGTCAAGGGTGGCAGGGTGCCACTTTGACACCCTGTTGCACCCCTGAATAGAGCTTGTGTGCACATGTGGCACACATACATGCCCTAAGGGCATGTATGTCTGTCCTGTGGCACAGGTGGAAATGCACAGATTTGCATTTACAGAGGTATTTGTTATTTACCACCAACTAATAGTTGGTGGTAAATAACGAATCCTGAAAGCACAGAAGCACTCTTCAAAGTGCTTCCTACGTGTCATTTACCGATTGGGTAAATACCGAATCGGTAAATGATGATTCGGTAAATACTGAATCGGTAAATACTGATTTGTTATTTACCGAATCCTCCCCTACATCCCAAATGCCCAATACTGGTCGGTAACAGCCAAAATTCGGTAATTTCGGCCGTTATCGACCGGTATTGGGCCACCTACATCTGGCCCCAAGTCCCTACATCATGATAACCTTTCATCCTAATACACTGTTGTGCTTTTCTAGCTGATTGTGTGCAACAGCACTTCACACACCCACACAAGTGAGGTACCATTTTTATTTGGAGAACTGGGGGAAGGTGGGTCATAGGAAATGTGTGCCGATCCAGTGGTCCCACAACTTTCCAAGATAGAATGTGAAGAAAATGTGACTTTTTACCTAAATCTGAGGTTTGCACGTGATTCTGGATACGTTTGATATCTCTACAATACGTTATGGGCCCTTCCATTACTCAGGCACTTGTCCCACCCACACAAGTGAGGTACTGTTTTTCTCTGGAGACTTGCGGAAACTCTGGGTGCTACGAAATGTGTGATCCCATGCAGAATCCAGGACTTTTCATCACAGAAATGCAAGGAAAATTTGTTTTGGACAAAATATAAGGTTTGCACAAGATTCTGGCTAATAAAACCTGGAGATAGCAACAAAAGTCACCCCAGGACCTTGAGAGAGCAACAGAAGTCACCCCAGGGCTCCAGGTGTCTAGTATCCGCCCCGGAAAAAGA
This sequence comes from Lissotriton vulgaris, assembly GCF_964263255.1. NCBI lineage: Eukaryota > Metazoa > Chordata > Amphibia > Caudata > Salamandridae > Lissotriton > Lissotriton vulgaris. The sequence goes on from NW_028243749.1 coordinate 49,358, forward strand.
CATTGTTTTTCACTGGAAAAATGTTATGTATACTTTGCATTTGAGGCCCTTTGCTGTCACTGGCATTTGGCCTTCCCACACAATTGAGGCACCATTTTTTCAGAAAACATGGGGAAATGCTAGTTGCTAAGACAGTTGTGACTGCCTATAGATTCCAGGATTTTTTCATGCAAGAAAATGTGCTTTTAGGCAAAGTTTGAGCTTTGCACAGGATTCTGAGCAAAAAATAAATGGTGAAAAACACACAAGCCCCCCTCCCGGCCTTGGCTCTGCCTCATGTCTACCTTTTAAAAATGTGCTGGTTTGGTAGGTTTCCCTAGGTGCAGGCTCAGATGTGTCCTAAATTCCTAAGCTACCCACATTGCAAAAACACATTGTTTTTAAGGGGAAAAATCTGATGTGTCTATGTTGCTTTTTGAAGCCTCTCCTGTCATGGGCCCTTGGCCTAAACACTCAAGTGAAGCTCTGTTTTCCTCAGGAGACTTGAGGAAAATGCTTGTTAATAGGTAATTTGTGGGTCCCTGATTTTCCATGAGTTACTTCACATAGGTTCAAGGAAATGTGTTTTTGGGCAAAGTTTGAGATTTGCAAGGGGTTCTGGGCCTAAAAATATCTGGTGAGCAGTGACTGGCCGCAGTGGGCACCGGGCAATCCCCCGGTGCCCCGCACAGTTGGGGGACAGTTTTGGGCCCCTGGGGGCCGTTTTTGTTACAGGGCTGTTTTTGCAGCATTGCTGCAAAATCGTCCCTGTAACAAAATCGGCAGAAAACCCGCCCTGACAAAAAGCTGGGCGGCACCACCAACCCCCCTGCGGGAGAGGGGGGGGGAGCACTTTGCCAGGGCCGGTTTTGATTCCCAATCCGGCCCTACTAAACGCTCACCTATGGACAGAACTGTCAATACGATCAAACTCACCCGCTAAGAAATACCTTTTAAACTCTTTGGAATATCTGGACCTAACCAGCCTTTGGGAGTCATCAGCTGACAAAAACAGTTTCCAAAAGGTGGTAACAAAAGTTACTAAATTAATATCATCTATCGAAGATAAAGAAACCCTGGCCAAGAGAGCACACGGGTGGGTCGTGCTGAAAGATTACAATGCCCTGAAACCGCATAAATATCTGAAAATGGGCCTCACGCGGAAGACAAAAAATAAATTTCAAAACCTGCGCTTTGGAATTCTACCAATTCTACCTCACTTGGCACCATGGAAAAGGAGGCCAGACGAACATCTTTGCCGTCTTTGCAAATCAGGGAATGAGGATTTAATCCACATAATCTGTTTTTGCCCTAACCTGATAGACATAAGGCGCGCCTTACTTCGACCACTTTGGAATCAAAAAGGTGTAAAAAGCTGCAGGCAAGCGGTGATGATATGCTTCAACCCAGAAGAGGTCCAATTAAATTGCAGACTGACAAAGTTTTTTGACATTGTATCCACAAGACTCACTCAACTACACGGCACAGTGATCAACAGCATCTAATAACTCACCAATCAAGAAATAGTCTGCCAAGGTCCTGCCAAGCCAAAGCAAGCTGAGAACATTGACTCACACTTTTAATTTTCACAAGTGGGTTAGAGACACTGTAATCGAGAACGATAACTCAATATGGTTATATATGCCTTTTTCCTTTAATAATACCCGCGTTTTTAAGCTTATAATGATTTTAATGATGTACATTTTATATTGTGAGTTTTAATTAACTGTACAATAAAGTAAAGTAAACCCCAATCCGGCCCTGCTGGTGAGAGCCACACAAGTCACCCAACCCTGGACTCCAGGTGTCTAGTTTACAAAATGTGATTGTTTGGTAGGTTTCCCTAGATGCCGGCTGAGATGTGGTCCAAAATCCACAGCTACCCACATTGCCAAAAACAAATTGTTTTTCACAGTAAAAACGTGATATGTTGACAATGTGTTTAGCACCCTTTCCTATCGCACACACTTGGCCTACCCTCACAAGTGAAGCACCGTTTTTCTCGGGAGTCTTGGCGAAATCCTGGATGGTGGGAAATTTGAGCCACCTACAGATTCCAGGATTTTTTTTCACAGAAATTCAAGGAAAATATGTTTTTTTAGGCAAAGTTTGAGCTTTGCGCAGGATTCTAGGTAAACCTGTTGAATGCCAAGCAAGTCACCCCACCTTAGACTCTCTTGGCTATGTAGTTTTATATATGTGATGGTTTGGTAGGATTCCCAAGATTCCGGCTGAGCTGGAGCCCAAAATCCACAGCTATCTGCTTTGCAAAAAACACATTGTTTTTCACTGGAAACATGTAATGTATCTACATTCCCTTTGATACCCTTTCCTGCTGTGGGCCCTTGGCCTATGCACACAAGCAAGGCACCATTTTGTTCAGGTGACATGGGGAAATGGTAGGTGCCAGGAAATTTGTGACTGCCTGCAGATTCCAGGACTTTTCCACACAGAAATGCAAGGAAAATGTGTTTTATGGGCAAAGTTAAAGCTTTGCACATGATTCTGGGTAAAACAATAACTGGTAATAACCACATAAGTCAACCCAGCCTTGACGCCCCCTGGTGTCTAGCTTTCAAAATTGTGCTGGTTTGGTAGTTTTCCCTAGGTGCCAGCTGAGCTGTGGCCCTAAATACTCAGATATGCATATTGCAAAAAAACATTGCTTTTTTGTGAAAAATGTGATGTGTATGTGTTGCCTTTTGCACCCTTTCCTAATACAGGCCCTCGGCCCAAACATTCAATTGAAGCCCTGTTTTTCTCAGGAGACTTCGGGCAATTTTGGGTCCCTGCAGTTTCCAAGTGTTTTCTATCATAAGTGCAGATTACAGCACTTTACCCTACAGAAATGCAAGGAAATTGTATTTTTTAGGCAAAGCTTGAGTTTTGCAAGGTGTTATGGGTAAAAATAAAATGTGGTGAGAGCCACACACGTCACCCCACCCTGGACTCCCAAAGGTGTCTAATTTTTAAAGATCTGTTGGCTTTATAGATTATCCAGGTGCCAGCTGAGCATGTGGAACATTTGCTATTACCAATTGAATATCTCTAAGTTTGTGCCTTTCAAATGGAAGCAAGTGTATAACAAAAAATTCTTTTTACAAAATGACCTCTGAAACACATCCCAGTATGGGTACCCATAATTAATGATATGCACAAACAACTACGGCTCATAAACTCAGTATTTGGAGTACATTTTAGAAATACTGAATTTTCTTTCATACCCTTTTTTCATTCTTTATAATTTACCATATGGATTGCTGTATAGTCTGTACACAATGAAAAACAATTGTAGTGTGCCACTCACTTGTTCGCTCTCTTCTTTCTTCTTTTGAAACTCTGCCATAGTAAGAAGCAGTTATAGATGAACACATAGACAAAAATGACTGTTTTTCTAAACCCTATTCTATTTTCTTTTTTTCAACTATTACTTTCTATAGCAAAACATTGGAAAATCTACACAAATGAACCCTTGCTGAATAGAAGAGATCTATTTTTCGGACATGCATACCTCCACGGGATCTAAAATGGGGTTCACACTCCTTTCTCCACGAAATAGACAGAGCTAAAAAGCAAAAAATTTATAGGGAAAATAGGCTGTCTCCCAGTAAAATGCAAAACTGTGGTAAAAAGTTTGATTTTTGGAATCAAGTGTGCCTATTCCTGATAGATGCGAATATGGTGATTTTAGCACCCCAAACTGTTTGTTGATGCCATTTCCAGGACAAAAGAAACAGACATTTTCATCTGCAACACTTATGGCCCATTTTGCACAAAAACACACAATGTAGCTACATTTTGCATACTTTCTCGTTTCCCTCCAGGGGAATCCTCAAACCCTGAGTACCATTGGAATCTCCCCGATGTTGGGAAAAAAGAACGCAAAATTGGCATGGATATCTAGGGCCTCATTTATGAGGCCCCTTGCGCCATCGGAACTTCACTTTTCATGAAGTTCCGTGGCGCAGAAGCCTGCGTGGTATTTATCAGGCAGCAGTACGCCAGTTTTTGTGGCGTACTGCTGCCTGATAAATATCAGTCCCTTTAACGCAGTGTACTGCGTCAAAGGGGCGTGCAATGGGTGTTGCTGGGGGCGTTCCCAGCAACATCCATGGCCTTTTGACACTGCCCCAGTTTTAGGAGAAATCGTAACTCTGAAGCAGTGCCAAAAGCTTACGCCTCCCCAGGGGAGGCGTAAGGGAGGCGCAACAGGGAGAAATGTCTTTATTTCTCCTCGTGTTTTCTTTTTCTATGTGTGCTGCATTCTGCAGCACACATAGAAAGAGGAAAAGCCTCTTGTGATTATTTTTGTACAGAAAGGTTTCCCTTCCTGTACAAAAATAATCTTCCCCGCAACGCAGGCACCCTTGCACCATTGTGCAAGGGTGCCTGAGCTGGCGCAGGCAGCCCATTGTGCGCCGGCGCAGGGGAAAAGGACAGGAATGCGCCGTATCTTATAGATACGGCGCATTTCTGCCCTTTTCTTTTGCCGTAGGGAAGCGCAGCAGGAAGGCCTGCTGCGCTTCCCTACGGCAAAAAGTCATAAATGAGGCCCCTAATGTGGAAAAAAGCTATGGAGGCCTTAGTGCAGACTATACCCAATAGTCAAAAAAAGGACTTAGCATTGGGTGAAAAAGGCCTAGCAGCGCAAGATTTAACGTGGAGAGTAGTTAATAAACAAACAAATAGGGACAGGTTAAGATTTTGTATTGTGTGAAAACATATGGCCACCTTTTATAGAATGTTTAGTTACATTGTTTCCTGTAACTAGGTTTGTGTTTACAACCTTTTGTTCATTTTAGCTGTTCAGGCCCCAGATGAATGAGGGGCTGACTTTTAAATAACTCTCCTAGAATTCTGCCCTTGGCACAGGAATAAATCCCATATTAAGCTTCAAATGGAAGCACAGAAAATGACTTCCATTTTCAAATGATATCCATGCTGGCCTATGGTCTACATCAGGCGTGCAACACCCAATGGGGTAAAAGGGCTTTAGTCCTCCCCTCAGTCATCTGCCGTAGCTCAGGCTATGGAGTACAAGCACTACTTTAACTGTCCTGGGCTTGACAGGAGCTGACATTTTGACCTTCTCCAAAGGCTTTTTGTAGGCTGTGGCAGAGATCGCAGAGCTTCACTCTGTGGAATTCGATAGAGTTATCAAAAATGTAAGCCAATATCAGCAGAGTTTTGTGATAGGGCGGAGTGTAGTGTAGTTCCTAGTTTCCCACTAGGCCCTGCGCATTGGAATAACATAAACAGTAGTATCGACGTGGAACTGCGGATATTCCAGGCCTCCACTGACTATGCTAAACTTAATTGGGTGTGTTACCAACTAGCTCAGAGGTCACTGGAAACTTTCTTCTCTGCATGGGAAGTGATCAGCTTCCCTGGCACAGACAAGAAGGGATTCAGCTTTCCAACAACCGTGCAACATGACAACTTTGCTCCTCAGATCAAGAGTCGATCTCTAGGGTCGTGTGAAACAATAGACATGTATTTCACTCAGTCAGTCTAGTGCAGTTTACTTTCACGATATGTAGAGAATAGAGAGACGGGCGTTTGTCAATAAAGGGTCAACATTTATTGAACAGTCTTTCTTCTCGTACAAGAGAAATGTATTGCCACAATTGCAAGACTTGTTATTATAAAAAGTACGTACAGTAAGATAAGAAATGCGAAATAGAACTGTAAAAGCATTGATATGGTTTCTTAGCCATACAATGGTTTAAAAGTAATAAAACATATATACAGTCATATATACATTAGGCTAACATACTCAACTGGTGCTTCTAACTAAGCCTACCCCAGTGTGCCTGACCTAAGCCTAACACGTGGAAGGGGAGTAAGTAAGTAGCTTTAAGTTAAGTTGGTTTTGCCAAGGTTTGCTTCAAGAATTCTCGTCTAAGGGTTTAGTCAACCCCATACCTCTGAATAGAATGATGGAAGTCTGGTATTTCCTTCAGGGGGCACTCAATATCCCAGTCACCCGCGAGGGCAGACCGGAAACGCTGGAGCTGGATTTCTCTGCAGGAGAAAGGCAGCGGCTCTTCTTCAGCGCGTCGGGAGGAGGAGGGGGGAGAGCGTCCGCGGCAGCTGGAATCTGCTGGGCTCTTCGCAGAGGGACGGCTGTTCAGCTCCTAAGCGTACCGCACCATCGTTCGCGCTTTAGCAGCGATAAAGGTATCAGTAGCTTCACCACCAAGGGACAGCAGCAGCAGCGTACTGCCTGCAGCAGCAATGGGATGCACACAGGGTGCACGACAGCTTACAACAGCACGACAGCTCGCACAACAGCAATTGCTTAAGGCAACGTTGGTAATATTTATACCTGACAGGTGCCGGGTTTGACGCAAGTTTGCTGGACATAAGACGTCAATTAAAGATGTCACTAGGAAGTGATAGCTATCAGCTGCTCATTAGAGTTCCATTACTAATCAAAACACAGCAAGCGGGGATTTCCAGGTTTGCTGAGTTTTTATCTTGTTGAAGAACTCGGAGTGTTAATCTAGGAATATCAGATAGTGACTTCTGCTCTGTCATTGCACTAATTGGTTGCAAAGGAAGTGGCAGAGAACTATGCTGGAATGTGGCTCTGTTCGTGTGAGGCCAGAGATGACTTTCTGAAAATCGCACTTGAACGGTTATGCCAATATAGGGAATAAATGGATTTATAGCCGAATAGGGGCATAAGGTCACAGTATCGATCAGGAACCTAGATAAACACGCAACAGGAGTATTGCTCAGCTGCATAATAAAAGGAGTAGGTGTTCCGTACCACACAAACTCTCTTCATACGCTTCTTGAGCAGGATGCTGGGAGGCAGTTGGTGAATGTGCAGGCTGTTGAGATGACATGACACTTTTGAAGCCAGAATCATTTGGAACCTCCACACTGCTCCACAGAATGCCAGGGTTGGCCATCCACTCCATGGGGCTGCTTGCGTGGGGAGACAGTGGGCAGCCCGGTTCCCCTATGCTTGCACACCATATCGCCTCCAGTGATTGCAGTGGACAGTAAGGCATGGGCAGACGAGGTTTTTCAGTGAGCTGCATGAGAAAGCAGAGCACGCCAGCACTGGTGATAGTCCGTTCTGGAGAGTTGCACAAGAGCTGGCCCATAGAGTGGAGTCGGACCTAGGAGCTGTCACCATTGACACCACCCCTGAGCATAACTCCGTGCTCTTGAGTTCAAGTCCTGTATGTGGGTGGTTGCAGCTGCAGTTCTTCATGTGATCCAAGCTCATCAGTGCCAACAATACAGCTGTCATTTAAGGGTTGCAATTGCCGGCCATTTAAACAGAGCTCTTCCCCTCAATTGGTGCCATCTGATGACAAGAGAGAATCAAATCACACATCCAATAGCAAGTCCTGCTACTACTGACAGTTACTGTTGTGGCCAGTAGAAACACTAAACTGCACAAGTGAATGTTTCTCATTAATGGTAAAAGTCACAATGCCTAATGACATTCCTGCTGAATTAACTTTGACTGGGACCCTTTTGACAGTGCTATCTAGCATTCTAGGCATTCAGTCTTTGAAACACGAGACTGCGCATGCGCTTCTGAAATACACTTTTACCTCTGGGAATAGAAACAGTACAACTTTTTTACCGGCTTTTATTAGCAGCCACCCACATGAGTAAAATTTATTAATTGGCTACCCCACAGAGGAATTCATGCATCAAATCATCCAAGGATTTAAAGCCTATGGAAACCAGTAGGGAAGCGAATGGCATGAAAAATACTGGGTACGAGGAACCCAGGAAACCGAATGCATTTGGATCACTGACCTATAGGCTCCCACTCCATGTTACCATTAGCAAAACACAAATCACACTTTACACTAAATTATTAACCCACAGTCCTCCCCTCCCTATCCAGAAAGGTATGGCTTTTTGTGTTGATAGTCAAAGGTGTTATTACTGGGCGCTTTCTATGCTGCTGCCATTGTCTGTCATCAGGGGTGAGCCGTAACTGAGCTTGGCGGAGTTTTTAGGAACTACGCGCTCTACGCAAAGTTGGCAAAACTCTGCAAGCTCTGACTGCATAGCAGAGTGCACCACCCACACCTAGGGCCTCATTTATGAGGCCTTGCGTCAGTTTTTCGCTTCTGATGCGTCACTTTTTGTGACGCATCGGCAGCGTAAAACATGCCTCCTGTTGCGCACTATTTACAAAGTGACGCATCTAAGCAGATGCGTCACTTTGTAAACACCTGCGCTACATTATACCTGTGTCAGGTATAATGTATGCAGGGGCGTTCCCCCACAAAAAGCCTCATAGAAGTGATGCAGTGAAATCTATGAGATTTCACTGCGTCACTTCTAGGACGCGGTTGCGTTAAAATCTTACACCTGCCTCACAGCAGGCGTAAGACTGACGCCGGCCCTTTCACATGGCGCTTGTCCCATGTGAAAGGACGCATTGCTGGAGTTACTTCACTTTTGTGACACACTCCAGCAATGCGTCACTTTTGAGCCATACAGATAGGTCAGAAATACTCTGTAACTCTGTATCTGTATCTGTAACTCCTTGCGACATGATGCGCCATACAGTAAATATGAAGCACCAGGCGCCTCATTTATGCACCATCGGAACTTCACTTTTCATGAAGTTCCGTGGCGCAGAAACCAGCGTGGTATTTATCAGTTAGCAGTACGCCAGTTTTTGTGGCGTACTGCTGCCTGATAAATATCAGTCCCTTTAACGCAGTGTACTGCGTTAAAGGGGCGTGCAATGGGTGTTGCTGGGGGCGTTCCCAGCAACATCCATGGCCTTTTGACACTGCCCCAGATTTACGAGAAATCGTAACTCTGAAGCAGTGCCAAAAGCTTACGTCTCCCCAGGGGAGGCGTAAGGGAGGCGCAACAGCGAGAAATGTCTTTATTTCTCCTCGTATTTCCTTTTTCTATGTGTGCTGCATTCTACAGCACACATAGAAAGAGGAAATGCCTCTTGTGATTATTTTTGTATAGAAAGGTTTCCCTTCCTGTACAAAAATAATCTTCCCCGCAACGCAGGCACCCTTGCACCATTGTGCAAGGGTGCCTGCGCTGGCGCAGGCAGCCCATTGTGCGCCGGCGGAGGGGAAAAGGACAGGAATGCGCCGTATCTTATAGATACGGCGCATTTCTGCCCTTTTCTTTTGCCGTAGGGAAGCGCAGCAGGAAGGCCTGCTGCGCTTCCCTGCGGCAAGAAGTCATAAATGAGGCCCCAGGTATGTCACAAAGAGTGCGCACTGAGAAGTGATGCATCGCTGTTTTCACGCGGCGTTGCGTCCACGACTATTTGTATGTTTTAATTGTTTACCCTGATGCCCCACTCTTGATATGGGATGTTATTGCCAGAGTTGGTGAAAGAATTTCATTAGCAACACAAAGATGGACAAGCAGTACATGAATATGTAGCACTGAGCCAGAGCCCAGCAAATGTTCGGTTGTGGCACCAAGCTCCAAAACAGGAACTGAGCCCTCTGAGTGGAATACAATTTGTCATTTAAAAATGTGCTAAGTACTTACGTTTCAAAAAGTACATTTCTTTATCTTGAAATAGTTTCACCTCAGTACACTAGTATGAATTTCTGCATTGATCGTGACATTTACCAAAAGTCACAGTTTCTAAACCTAAACTTTGAACCATTCATGATGCCTGCCATGAAAATGCCAATATTTCAGAAAACAGAATTATATGATGGACTGAGCGCTGAAACCTTTCAGACACTCACTCCTAGACACTACTAAATCTGGGTTAAATCCATCATCATTCTTTTGCTCACTTCGCCACCCCAGTGTAGACCCAGCCCATCCAAATCAGTCTTGACCCTCCGCCTTCAGGCCGAACTGCCAAGCCAGGCCTTCCCTGGACCAGAAACAAGCATCGTGGGAGTCTTGCGCTTTCCCAGCGACCCCAAGTACTTTTGCTGTTTGACTATGGAATTACTATGCATACCGTATCACGAAGCAGTATGCAGCACCAGACTGTTATGGAGCTCTACATAATCTACTGCTTACGCTGAAGTTAATATCGTACTGTCCTTCAAAGAAGCTAGGTTTACCATTATTGTTAATATGATTTTCTGGGAATCTGTGGTTCTGTAGGAATTGTTCCTTTGCCAAGTCACACAATAGTAAGCAGAGGGATAAGTCATGATTTCTGTTTTATTCCGTTTTTTTACTTTACATCACGTGTTATACAATACAATACAAACTCTATTTATTTCGGTAAAATACAATGAAAGAAACAGAGAAACAAGAACATCGTCCATGTCGACAAAGAGACAGGGCAAGGCATATGGTAGGACTTGATACTGCAGTTAAAAGTAAAGATCAATAAAAAGCTAAAATAACAAGTAATACAAATTTTTTAAAAAATATCATATATTTGGACTTACATCAGATTTTTTTTTCAACCACAAGAAAGATTAAAGTGCAAATTTAGCGGGAACCCTTGTCTAAAGTGCTTATTTCTTATATAAAGGGAAAAATACAATCATTTGCGGTGCACAGGTATATTTTGCTGGGCTAATCGTCACAATAAAAACAAGTAGACGACAACCAAGGATGAACATTAAAAACAGCATAGAATGGCTATTTACGAGATGAAGTTAGATGGCCAGGGGAATGCTTAGGTAGGCGGGGCATCATTACTACAAACCTCAATGGTTGGCCGATGTCTGTGCCCTCTTTGTAATCGCCCCTGAGTGACCTAAGAATTTCGCGGTTGCGCACATGAATAACGTTGCACCAGATTTCAATATGCGCATGGCCTCTCCAAAATCTCTGTTGCTGAGTTGCCTGCAGTCGGGAGGCAGCCATTTATGTAGCGGTCTAGTTGTTTTCACGTCACGTTGACGTGACGTAGGCGGCCATGTTGGCGCCGAGTGCGCGCGCATCATTAGCGCGCTGAGCAAACCACGGAGCAGAGCGCCGGCCGGCGCTCCTCGGACTGATTAATTTAATTGTCTATTAAATAAGAGTTGCAACCTCACCACTTGCCTCGAGTAGTTATTAACGAACATTACAGTGGCGACGAGGTCGGGAGAGGCGACCAGACCGACGCTGGGAGCACAGAAAGGAGCAGCACTCCACGTGGCCCCCCACGAGGCGAAAGAAGACACGCACACAAGTTCACCTGGCCCACCTGGACACCAGAAAGGCCTGCCTGGAGCAGAGGGGTCGTGGAAACGTCCCAGCCAACCACAAGTGGACGATCTGAGGTACTGAGCAACCCGAGGAGCGTGGCAGTGCCACAGCACAGCACATGAGCTGCAAATAGGCCACATAGACAGCGCGATCCACAAGACAGCCAAGAGCACACGTGCCACCTTCCTACATACCACGCACAGGGAGCGCTGCGCTGGCTACCAAAGAGGAGGAAAGGGGGTCTAATAACAAGAGCCCCCAGAGAATCAAGCACACAGGAAACAATAACAACACCCTAGGCAGCCCCCCGGGTAAAGCCACCGACGGTACAGGCGCCAAGGAAGTGAAGATGAGCACCCCGGCGGGGTATGCGATTGCACCGGTGCAATTCCTACTGAAACCCAGAGACCCACTGATGAAGTGGGAGGACTGGAAGGAATATATAGACAATTTCATAGGGGTCCTGGAAGACGAAAATGAAGAAAAATTTACTCCTCAGAGAAAAAAACGCATCCTGCTACTAAATCTAGGACCAGAAGGACTGAGAATATACAAGAGTCTTGTACCGAAGAAGAGAGAAGACACAGATGACGATGTGTATGCGCATGCAGTGAAGGACCTTGATGAACGATATCGCCCCACCATCTGTGTTTCAGTGGATAGATATAACTTCCAGCAAAGGAAACAAAAGGCGGGAGAAATCATCGAAGAGTATGTAGCAGCATTGCGAAAGCTGGCAGCCCCGTGCAAGTACGCGCTGTGGGAAGATGAATTCATAAAGGACCAGGTGGTCATGCACACCACGAGCGCAAATGTACAAGACAAGCTGTGGGCAAGCGGTGACACCACACTCAAAGAAGTACTGGTCATAGTGAAGAGGGCAGAACTCGCAAAGAGGTGCGCTAATGCAACCAAGAAAGAGGTGGTCACCCCAGCCATGGTGAACAGGATACAGGAAGAGGATCACCGCAAGGACCAAAGAAACAAATTCTTCTCACAGAACAGGAGGAATGGCCGGACAAGAACAGATGAAAGAAGAACTACCCGAAGGTGTTTGGGGGTACAGTAGGAAAAATGGAAAAATTTCAACATAAGATAGTGCTTAAGGAAGGAGCCATTCCAGTGGCACATAAGGTGAGAAATGTGCCCATTGCAGTGAGGGAAGCGGTCCAGACGGAACTCCAAGATCTGGAAAGGAAGGGCATCATAGAACCAATCACATGCGCCGAATGGCTGGCGCCCTTGGTGGTCGTAATGACTAGATGGAAGAAGAACTACCCGAAGGTGTTTGGGGGTACAGTAGGAAAAATGGAAAAATTTCAACATAAGATAGTGCTTAAGGAAGGAGCCATTCCAGTGGCACATAAGGTGAGAAATGTGCCCATTGCAGTGAATGAAGCGGTCCAGACGGAACTCCAAGATCTGGAAAGGAAGGGCATCATAGAACCAATCACATGCGCCGAATGGCTGGCGCCCTTGGTGGTCGTAATGAAACCCAACGGAAAGGTCAGGCTCTGTGTGGACCTGAGAGAACTAAATAAAAACATAGTGGTGGAGAAATTTCCCCTTCCCAGGATAGAGGAGATGTTGGCCAAAACCAGAGGGGTTCAGTGGTACTCCACCATTGACCTTACCTCAGCCTACCACCAGATAGCACTGCACCCGGACAGCAAAAGCCTAACGTCGTTCATTACCCCGTTTGGGTGCTACAGATTTTGTCGCATGCCGTTCGGACTAGCCTCGGCGGCAGCAGTCTTTCAGAAGATGATGCACCAACTATTCAGAGACTGCGAAGACGTACAGTACTTCCAGGATGATATTCTAGTGATGGGGAGAGATAGGAGAGATCATGACCGGAAACTAGAGAAAGTACTACAAACACTGGAAGCCAAAGGTCTCACGGCAGAATGGTCGAAATGTCGGTTAGGACTGCAATCGGTAACATACTTAGGCCACGAAATTGGACAACAGGGGATCACCCCCAAGACGGAGAACGTGAAGGCCATCGCTGAAGCACCGCCCCCCAAGAACAAGGAAGAAGTCAGGTCGTTCCTGGGAATGGCGGAGTACTATAGCAAGTTCGTGGTACATTTCGCTTCCAAGACCTACAACATGAGGTTGCTGACCAGAGAGAGCACGACATTTCAGTGGACACCGGAAGCCCAAGCAGAATTTGAAGTCATCAAAAAGGAAATCTCGGGAGCCATGCCACTCAAGGGGTACGACCCACAAGGCACCACCGTGCTCATCACCGACGCCAGCGACAAAGGGCTAGGCGCAGTACTGATGCAAGACCGAGGAAGAGGGGACATGGAGACAATCAGCTTCGCCTCCAGGGCATGGACGGAGACGGAAGGCAAGTACAGCGTCATCGAAAAGGAGATGCTAGCGGTAGTGTGGGCCACGACGAGGTTCCGGCAGTTCTTATGGGGTACCCGATTCCTGCTCAAGACGGACCACAAGCCGTTAGTGAAGGTACTAACATCGTGCGGACATGCCAGCGCCACACCCAGGATATCGAAAATGTCCTTAAAGTTATTGGAATTCAGATATGATGTAGAGTACATCCCTGGAAACAAGAATCGAGTGGCGGACTACTTGAGTCGAGCAGCGGCCATGGAGCCTGGAGAAGAAGACCCAGCTGACAGAGGAGAGATGGTGGCTCTCATAGAGGACCAAGAGAAGATAATTAGCATACAAGAATGGACTGAAACGTATGAAGAAGACACCGACCTCAAAGAAGTAAGGGCGCACATCATACAAGGTTGGCCAGATAAGAAAAAGGTGAAAACCAACTTCAAACCATTTTATGAAGTGAAAGAGGAACTGTCAGTAGGAGACAAGGGCATATTCATCTACCGGGGAGACAAGGTAATCCCCCCAAGGAATCTCATCAACAAGCTGCTGGACTTATTACATGAAGGCCATCTCGGCATAGGGAAGCTCAAGGCCAGATCGAAACAGAATTACTGGTGGCCAGGTATGGACGTAAGAGCAGAGAGGCATGTCAGAGAGTGTCTCCAATGTCAAGGGGCCGACAAAACATTGAGGCCACTACGTCCAGCTCTTGGGAAGTTCGACAATCCCGTAAACCCATGGGAAGAGTTGTCAATAGACATTTTAGGACCAGTGCTGGATGACCAGAGCATACAGAAATATGTGTGTGTCCTCATAGACCGTTACTCCAAATGGCCAGAGATAAAAGTGAGCGAATCCATGGACACTGAGAACATCCTGGAGTTTCTATCCGAAACATTCACCCGTGAAGGAATTCCCAAGTCCATCTTAAGTGACAACGGACCACAGTTCACGTCGGAAAGATGGAAACAATTCATGGAAAGAAATGGCATCTCCACAAAGCACACGGCCATTTACCATCCAGCGGGCAACGGTCTAGTTGAGCGATTTAACAGAGTAGTGATGGGGGCCATACAAGCGGCCATCGCCAGCAATAAAGACTGGAAGAAAGCGTTGGAGAACATGGTGTGGGCCTACAGAATAACTCCCACAGGCACGGGGTACAGCCCGTTTCAAATATTGAGAGGACGTGAACCCTTCACGCATGACAACAGGATCTGGAAGGAGAAGGTGGTAACCAGTGAGTGGTCTCCGGCTGTAGTAAGGGCCAATCTGGAAAGAGCACAAGCCATCTACACCAACAACTACAATAAACGGAGGAATGTGAAGGACACTCATATAGAAAGAGGAGAGTGGGTGAGAGTAAAGCTGGCCACCCTACAAAGAAAGGGAGACAGCAAATATAGCAAGCCGATGCAGGTTAAGGAAGTTTACGATCGAGCGGCTCTGCTCAGTGATGGGAACGTGTGGTCGCAGGACCGCATGGCCCGGTGCAACAAGATATTGAGATGGGGACAGTGGTACTCGGAAGGTGAAGACATGGACGACATGAATGAAGAGAATAGGATTGGTGGAAGTGAAAAAGGGGACGAAGCAGGTGCAAGGGAGATGCAAGAAGGTGAAGTAGGGTGTGAGACTCCAGCAGCAGAGATGGACAGGCCGAGAGGGAATATGAACAGTGAGGGAGCGATGAGCGGAGGAACAGAAGAAGAGGAAACGCAGAGTCAAGGGGCTCGAGAGAATATTGGTAAGGTGACCAGGAGTGGAAGACAAGTCGTAAGGCCTGCCAGATTCCGAGACTTTGAGCTAAACTGCGAACTGTGAGTGACTTAACATGGGTTTGGTAAAAGGGGGAGATATGTAGCGGTCTAGTTGTTTTCACGTCACGTTGACGTGACGTAGGTGGCCATGTTGGCGCCGAGTGCGCGCGCATCATTAGCGCGCTGAGCAAACCACGGAGCAGAGCGCCGGCCGGCGCTCCTCGGACTGATTAATTTAATTGTCAATTAAATAAGAGTTGCAACCTCACCACTTGCCTCGAGTAGTTATTAACGAACATTACAATTTACTCCTAAATTTTGCATACGCTGTACAGGCAAAGAGGAAATGGCTGATAGTTTCATGCAGGCAAGGCCAACAGGGTCAGCCCTTTTTCTGTGCTCTACTGACCTGCCATATGTTTGTGAACGCATTAACTGGCAGGCTACCGTGCCTGAACTGAAGGTATAGCTTCCTATCAACCAGCACTTCAATTGTGTCAAGCTAGCTTTCAATAGTACGGCTGATCTTCAAGTCTCTCAATTTTTTGGTTAGTCTGCCCTGGATGCCATCTGTATAAGCTTTGGACTCAATCCAATCCCAATATAGTAACTTGATTTGTTGTCTATTCTGAGTTTGGGAACAGGCACTACTATGGCTCTGAAGGCCCAAGCTGGACACCAGGCTTCTAACATGTTTAATCCAGCCTATTTTGTTAGCTATGTCTACAGCACAGACCTCCTCAAAAGCCTCAGCATAAGATAACAATTCCGGGCTGGAAACCAACCGTTGCCAGAACAACAAAGGGCGGAGCTTTGCTACATCACTAATGGGTTTAATGCCCGTATTGAGCAAAAGAAGGCAAAGGGGAGTTGCTTTGCGGGACAGAGGTCAGGTTTCAGAGGAACTTATTCTCTTGGTTTGTCAGGTTGCTTTCTCTTTCCATACCCCACAACTCGGATCAGTAAAGGGCACTGCTCACTGCCTTGCAGCCATAGAGTTTCAAAGCTGGTGCAATGGGATTGGTATAAGAAAGGCAGTGTTCCTTGTGCAGAGCCCCAGTTACATGGGATAAATTAAGGTAGGCCTTATTGAGACGGTGCTTCCAGGCCATATCGTCCGAAAGTTGAATTCCCTGGTAATCAAAGGAGCTCACTCTCTCTAAGGGAGTGCAACCCAGGGCCGATTTCCCCTTAAAAGGCTTGTGAGGATTCAGTAACATGAGTTTGGTTTTAGACGTATTGATTTCCAGCCCCCTCCTATCGCAGTAGAGCATGAATTGGTTTAAATGTTTTTGCAAGCCCATTAGAGCCTTTGAGACGAGAAGAGTATCATCTGCGAACAGAAGGGTGGCTATTCTCTGCTTAGCTAGGAAGGGGGCATCCACAGAGGTGGCTGATAAAAGCTCGACAACACCTTTGATGTAAAGTGAGAATAAAGTTGGGGCCAGGACACAGCCTTGGCAAACCCCATGCTGTACTTTAATGGGGTCTGTAACCTGTCCCTGGCTGCCCCATTTGACCATGGCAAAGTTCTCTTCATGAAGCCTGGTGAGCAATATAAGAATACTTGACGGCAAACCCAAATCCCTGAGCCCTTGCCATAATTAGTCCCTAAGAATGAGATCAAAGGCGGATTTCAGGTCTATGAATGTGATGTATAAGCTCCCTTTGACCAGCAGGACTACCTTACAGTATAGCAGAAGGAGACGAAAAACCAGATAGACTATGCCGGTTTTCCGTCGGAAGCCGGCCTGGAGGGAAGAGAGAATATCATTCTCTTCTATTCAATCCGTGATTTTTGCAAGTAGCAATCGGCAGAGGACTTTCTGGACACAGTCTATCAGGCTGATTGGTCGGTAGTTGGAAGGGTTCGACCTGTCGCCCTTTTTAAAAATGGCTATCTCTTCCGCCCCTTCCAATATTCTGGAATCCTCCCTCCACCTGTGATGTCATTAGCTGGGGTCAGTTTGTATGTTGCCCAGTTTCCCTATCCGAACGGAAAAGATCTCCTGAAACATCATTAAGCCCAGGAGATTTGGCAGGTTCAATTGCATACAGAAAGGCTAATATTTCGTCTCTGGTTAATAAGAGATCATAAGAGGGTTGGCAGGCACTACTAGTTCATTTTCAGAGTTTTTGGGGTATAAGTACAGGGCTCCAAAGTGATCTTGGCTGGGATGTTGTTGGCCAGGGATGGGGATCTTTCAGTATTGCCCTTGCCCACAAGAAGCCAGAATATCCTGGCATCTTGGTACTGGAGGAGTTCCCCTAGTTCTTACCATCTCCTTCCATCCTATTCTCTCTTGGCCTTGTGCTGCACCAGTTTATATTGGCCCCCTCAATGCCTGAATCAATGGGATATCCTTTTTCCTTTGGGCTTGGGATGGATGTTTTTCAGCAATCTACACTCCTTTGAAAACCATATGGTCATTTTGGTAGTAGATTTTGCCTGGATGGAACGGGCCTTGGGAGAGGGAGCAATAAAGTTTCTCCCCAAATGGTTAAAAAACAAGGAGTGCATGGCACTGCAGCTAGTTAGTGTAGTCATGTTATTTAGCCGGGAAAACAGCACCCTTAGGTGGATTTCAAGGTCCCATTTTAGGGGAATCAGTTTGTGTTTGTTAGCCAAGATTATGGGCTATTTGAGGGCGTTTGTCATTTGAGGGAGTCACTTCCCTGGTTGCAGGCAGAGCGAGAGCTGGCCTGTTAATTTTGCCCTACAGATGCTCCATTTTTAAGGTAAGGGCGTTATGATCGCTCTCACAGGTCCGGGTTATCAACATATCTAGCACAGTGGGCCATAACATAAGTTCCACCAGTATATAATCTATCCTGCTTGATCAATTTGGCCCAACAAAGGTAATTCCCCCTCTTTTGTCGGAAAGGATCCTTATGTTTACAGACCGAAGAGTTTAGCTGAAGGTCAGCCTGTGTCCACTTCTTTATTGGAAGTAGCTCCAATGCAGGAACCAATCACTTACTGTTCTCTTCATTTACTTCGAGGATGTCTTTCTAATCATGGGACTGAAAAGTTAATTTGAAGTCACCTCCAACAATTAGGGGAGGGGCAGCTTGTTTTGTGTCCAGTGCCTCATCTAAGGCCTGCAGGGTTGGTGATCTACCTGCTCTAGGGCTACTTGCGTAGACAATAATTATGTCAATGAACTTGCCCAGCACGACTTTAAGTCTAACCCAGAGGATATCACAATTGTGGAGAGGGAGCTCCTCAGAGGCAACATTGAGTGTGATACTAATCAAAATGAGGAGCCCTCCAGAGGGGCGGCCATGTTTAGAGGGGAGTGCTGGTTAGTGGAAAGTTACAAAACCTGGGATAGAAATAAGGCTCAAACTCCCGCAGGATGCAGATCTCATGTGAGGTAATACACTCAAGGCAATGCGGCGATCTAGCTTCCCCTTATGCCGGCCACGTTCCATGAAACTATGTTTAGTTTCCTTAGAACTATGGGAGGGGATGGGTTAGAAGTGGTGGATTGGACCGAAAGTCTGGGAGAGATCCTATCATCAGCCCGAACATCATCTCTCTTATATGAGGCCGAATGAGCGTGTGCTAGAGGATGAGTACTATAGGGCACTAATTCATGTTCGGGCGAACAGTCTTCGGAACCATTATACAACGAGAGGGGAGTAGCAATTTTATTGGTGTTCGAAGGTAACACATATGTCCGGTGGTGCTCTAGTGGCAGTCAATCATTCTGTGAAAAAGGCGAAGGTGGTGTGTCCCTGGGTGGCACTGCTATAGTCTTGGGATCACGATCACAGATGTTCGTTTTCAGTTGGATGTTGGTGGAGGGTGGGGGACAAGATGTGACTTCCAAGGCAACTAGAAAGGAATATCTTCCTTTACCGCATTCAAAAAAGAGGTAAAAATTCTTCTAATAAACAAATTCACATCTTAAGACTTGATTCTACGCTGACATCGAGTCACCAATACAATCCTTATATCACTGGCTACCTCTTGTGGAGTGAAATAGAACAATATATGTTGGTTTATTTCCACAATACTGACCTAAGGCTCAATAACCGATATAATATAATGTTCTGTTGCCCTCTGGGATCATCATATATTGTCCACTGGTCACCTATCTTATCTTATACTATTGACCTCTTTTGTAAGAAATGATGAATATCAAATGTGTGTCTACTACCTCATTTTTTATGTCTTTAGAACTATAACTAACAACGGTCACCCGCCCATATATAAAAATTACAAAAGGCCCAAGAGGAGGGACTCCTACCCCATCGACGACTGGAGGAACTCCCTACAGGATGGACCTATAACCTTTATTTGTATTTTAAGCCCTCATTGATGTATCCCCTCACTGGCTTACTGATCCTCCTGTGGTGCTCCTGGCAGCTCTAATGGCCCCCGGACTAGTTCTCTGATCGATTTATATGAAATACTTCGGACCACTGATATCGCTTTTTCTGAATGGTTTGGTTTTATTCAGGACCTTGTAAATCAAACCCAAGCGAATAGCCTTATCCTTGAATGCATATTTGGTGTGCTTGTGTGTCCCACACTGCGTATCTACCTCCGCCCTGATGAAGGTGTTGCCCTCTTGAGGGCATTACACCGAAACACGCGTTGGCATTTAATTCTTCTCATGCCTTTGGACCCTGTTTCCCCCTACCATCGGGAGGATACACAAGAATGCTCCACTCTAACATCAAGCGGCAGTCCTACCATCTGGAGTGATTTGCAATGTTCTAGGAATGTGTTTGCTTTGAGGAATGAATGTGTATGTCACCATGAGTGAGCAAGAATGACTGATGGTTATGATCCTTACGTGTGGGACATATTTATATAATTACAGATATTTTGTATGTATTTATTTATTTTCTGGAATGTGATAACTATGTTTGATATTATAAAAATAAAAGAAAAATAATGTCGCCAATTAAACATTTCTCAGAATTTGGTATGCAAAACTAGGACCCTCCTCTTGGGCCTTTTGTAATTTTTATATATGGGCAGGTGACCGTTGTTAGTTGTGGTTTTTCTTAAATTTTTCCCCTTCCCACACCTGCCCATTATTTGTTTCCAGGGGTCCCCCTTTCTATTGGTCTTTATAACTTTATACTGTAAAGCACTCTGATACCTTTGTGGGTCACGTTTGCTCTTTATAAATCCTTATAAATTAAAAAACTAAATTATGTACTAGATTCTCTTTTGTGAGTGCGAGTTCAACTGCGACAACAGTATTATTGGATAGGACGCATCTTCTTGCCCACAAATTATTGTCCCTAATCACTGATCTACAGTGTTGAGTGTGGTGGTGCATGGTTGGTTTCTTGAAGGTGAAGTGTATGCATCGGTGGTCAGTCCAGTGGAGTTCGGTGGTGTGGATAAGGGCGACGTGTGTGCTTGTAGAGAAGACGGGGTCGAGAGTGTGGCCAGCAGCGTGGGTGGGTTCGGTGACGAGTTGTCGTAGGCCGAGGTTGGCGAGGTTGTCGATCAGGGCAGTGGAGGTGGCGTCATTGTTGTTCTCGAGGTGGATGTTCAGGTCCCCGAGGAGGATGTTGTCCGTGGAGGTGAGTGCGTGGGTGCTGGCGAGGTCAGCAACAGAGTCGCCGAAGAGGGCCCGGAGTCCCGGAGGTCTGTAGATGAGTATTCCTCTGAGGGTGGTGTTGGGGTCGGTGTGGATCGGGAAGTGAAGGTGTTCGGCGGTGTTGAGGGAGTCATCTACGAGGGTGTGGATCTGAAGGGTGGAATTTTGAACGATGGCTATTCCTCCTCCTATCCCGTTGGTGCGGTCTCTGCAGGAGATCTTGTAGCCGTCCGGGATGGCTATGGCGATGTCAGGTGCCAAGGAGTCCTTCCACCAGGTCTCGGTCAGGAAGGCAATGTCTGGGGAAGTGGTGTTGAGCAGGTCCCAGAGCTCGATGGCGTGCTTGCGTGCGGAGCAGGTGTTGAGGAGTAACCAGCAGAGGTGGTTGGGTCCGGTCCTTGGGGGTTTGGTGGTTCTGTAGCAGGTGAAGGTGCAGGTGTGGCAGGAGAAGGGTCCATGGGTGCGTTTCGGGCAGCCTGGAAGCAGCGTTGGTCTCGGCCGGTGTTGAGAGCATGGAGGAAGTTGGCGTCGTATTGGAGTCTGTCATTGTGGCGGGTGCGAGGGCCACGCTTTCTGGTACTGGGCGCGGTTCAGGCACGGACGGGCACAATCGGGCTTGCCTTTGGCGCACCTTCGGCGTGCCATTGGCGTGCCCGCTGCGTGCGTCCAGGTGGCGGTCGTCATTTGAGGCGGAGAGGGGGGTAGGAGCAGATGGGAGGCGGGAGAGGGGCGGTGAAGGGGCGTGGCTGCAGGAGTCAGCGGCGGGGAGAAAAAAAACACAGGAACAGAAGGCAAAGGGGGGAGGGGGGAAGGTGGACTGGCGAGACTGGAGGAGCTGAGTAGCGGCAGGGGAGGCGACCTGGCTTGAACGCGGGTCAGGAGTCACCTCTGTTGTCCTGCAACAGCTACCTTATGAGGTGGAGAGGGAGGAAGGAGCAGCTGGTAGGCGGGAGTGGGGCGGCGAGGGGGCGAGGCCACAGGAGTCAGCGGTGGGGAGAAAAAAAAACACGGGAACAGAAGGCAAAGGGGGGAGGTGGAAGGGGGATTGGCGAGACTGGAGGAGCTGAGTGGCGGCAGGGGAGGCTACCTGGCTCGAACGCGGGTCAGGAGTCACCTCTGTTACCCGTTAGTGGCTTCCTTATGAGGTGGAGAGGGAGGGAGGAGCAGCTGGGAGGTGGGAGTGGGGCGGTGAGGGGGCGTGGCTGCAGGAGTCAGCGGCGGGGAGAAAAAAACCACGGGAACAGAAGGCAAAAGGGGTGAGGGTGAAGGTGGACTGGCGAGACTGGAGGAGCTGAGTGGCGGCAAGGGCAGCGACCTGGCTCAAACGCGGGTCAGGAGTCACCTTACTCATGATTTATGAAGCCACTTAAAGCCCCGCAGGGTAGCTTTGTTTGGCTTCATACATTTTAATGAGAGCCCTGAATTGTGGATGTATCACTCTACATGGTGCAAAAGAGACACCAGGATATCATAATTAAGCCCCTTAGTTTTTGGTGCTCCTGTGAAATAAGTGCTACTTTGTGGAGGAATTAGCTGCGGGGCGTTGACTTTCATCCCAAAAAACAGACCAGGAAGTCAGCACAACATATATTGAAACCCATTCCACACAACAAGGTGTTCCCTTTACGGACAGATGCATAATTTAAAACTAATATGTGTCGGAACTTCAAGAGACATTGTCACTCCATGAGTGAATTTCATGAATACAGTAAAGAAAATGAAAAAAAAACCTGAATTTTAATTTTCCCTGTAGATCATAATTATGTCTGTGTAATGGCTTATAATGAAGTCCATGCAATTCCTCAGAATTATTTTCTCAAGCAGAGGAATGTCTCGAATGAATTTAATATATGCATATTTAATTTTAAAATTAGAATTACTTTGGGGATTTAATGAGGGCCTCATATCTAACTTGAAAGCGTGTGTTTATTTAAATATCTAACATACGTGTGTAGTATATTAGAGATTTAGACGGATCTTTGGAAATTAACTCCTGCAGGAAAGATTTGACATTCCCGGAGCATAAATAAAACCTATATGCACATAAATACATATACATAAATAGAGCAATAGAAACAGGCACATATTTTTTATTGTATAATATGAAACATATTCTAGCGATGTTCAATATTTTATATCGCTAATGCAATTTAATACACGCACATATAAATGGCAGATTGTTGCCTTTTCACGTGCTTATTAACAGTAGGACAGGCAGCCTTATTCATGAAGGCTAAATCGGCTCGCAAAGGGCCGGATTCTGAGAATCCGGCCCTTTGCGAGTGCGATTTTTGCATTTGGGATTCAGCATCCCAAATGCAAAAATCGGTAATTGCTAAATCGCTAAATTGCGAGGAATTACATTTAAGGAATCTCTATTTGAGATTCCTTAAATGCAATTCATGAAGCATTTTAAAATTGCGAAAATGCAATTTTGGGCCGCTATTTACCGAGAGGTCAGACCTCTCGGTAAATAGCAAAAACTTAGAAAAATGCTTTTAAAAGCATTTTTCTAAGTTGCATGTTGCACACACACATGTCCTTTGGACATGTGTGTGCGCAACACCTGTTTCAATTTGCATTTAAGGGGTGCTACAGGGTGTCCTTTGGACACCCCTGGCACCCTTTAAATCGCTATCTAATTTGCGAGTAGCAAATTGCTAATCGCAAATAAGGAATACTCCCCATGCATTCCTATGGGCCTTTTGGCCCATAGGAATGCATGGGGAGTTATTCCTTATTTGCGATTAGCAATTTGCTACTCGCAAATAAGGAATCAGTGGGAATCGCAATTAATATTGCGATTCCGACATGATTACCGTTTTGCGAGTCTCAAATAGCGATTCCTTATGATTTGCTATTTGAGCCTCGCAAAACGGCCCGATCATGAATCAGGCTGTTAGAGTGCAGATTCGGCAAAAGTGATATAGTTATAGTTAAGTTTCAGTTACCATTGAGAAGTTCTTTATAGTTTTTTTAATAACGTTCATAACAAAAATATGCGCAAAATATGACACGCAATTAGTGCATGTGGGTAAGTTCTGCTATCTAATGCATCCTTGGAATATTTTGGGAAAGTCTCGGGGTATTCAATTTACCAGCAAAAAATGAAATTATGGAGTGGAATACCCATTGCTTTAGTCCACTAGTAAAACAGGAACATCGATTTTTAGGAATACAGGTAAGAGTGGTGGGCGGGTGGGGCAGGTCGGGGATGGGAGAATGGGATAGGTAAAATTAAATGAAAAAATAAATACAACCACTTATCTTGCCCTCGCCGCATCGCCTAGTCAGCGATGCACGAGCACAAGGTAAGTGGTTTTATTTATTTTTTAGTTTAAATTAACTATTCCGTCATCTGCTGACACCACCCAGCCTCTTCCCAACATCTTGCCTGCCGGCCGTGCCTGGCAGTAATAGAAACTAAAAGGTTGCAGTGCCCTCTCACGTTCCTCCCTATGAGGCTCCATCCTACTAAAAATATCAATACTGCTGACATTTACATTTATCTGTAATATAATACCACTATCATTTAAGATGGAGAGCTTTAAGAAGCTACAGGGGGATTTTAGCAATTTTATAGGGTCCGCTACAGGGTTGAACATAGCATAGAGGAAGCTTCATAGAAGGAAAGAGCAGAGAGACATTGCAAGACCAGATTTTCTCTCTTATGGTTAGGAATTTCAGCTGAAGAATTTCAGATCTCTCCTTTAGAACAGCACTGTTTTAAGGCTATGGCGAATGATTTGCCTGCGAAGCGGCTTTTTCCTTTTTAATTTGGGCACACCAAGTATTTCAAAAAGGTTAGGTTAAAGACATTGGAGGCTGCCTGTAAAATATGGCATCGTGCCAGACAGACTCTTGGGATACTGTGTTACAGTGGCTCTTCCCCAATATGGAACTCTCCGGGGACCACAATATGCCTTCTAGACAAGCTAGCCACACCGCTACTTGAAGCAGAAGTATACACATGGGGACATATTTTGGAGGATAATTTATTGATCTCCAGGGAGTCTTTATCAGACATTACAGAGTGGAAAAGACGGTGAAGGCAATCTTGACTGTGTAGAAAAACTACAAAGAAGATCACCTCAAGCAAAGGAAGTAGCCACCAGGTATTGGATGTTTGTGGATGCAGGGGGAGAAGCCTTTACCTTGCTGGCAGAGATCTGGAAGAGGGACCTACAGACTCTCGATGTGGAAAAACTATGGCAGGTATTGATGTCCATTACACTATAGTCGACTAATACATCTGCTCCTTTCAGTAAAAATTATGGGGCAGATTTATGAGTTCTGGCGCATCTCTGCAAATCAGCAGGGATGTGCCAGAACTGATGCGTCACGCAATTCCCTCCTTGCGGCACCACAGATGCGCCGCATTTACAACGCGGTGCACCATGGTGCAAGGAAGGGCAGATGCGTGACGCATCTTGTGGTGTACGGGCGGCGCATTGCTGGAGTAGCGTCGCAAGTGCGACGCAACTCCTGCAATGTACAGAGGCCACCCATACATAACGTGGTGCGTCACTCCTTACGCCTGCTTCAAGCAGGCGTAAGGATTTGATGCAGCAGCCTCGTAAAACTGACTCAGTGAAATCTTGTAGATTTCACTGCGTCAGTTTTACGGGGCTTTCCTACGAGGGAACGCCCACCCTGCGACAGAACGCCCACATGAAACCTGACGCAGGTTTCATGTGGCGCAGGGCTTTACAACGTGACGCATCTGCCTAGATGCGTCACGTTGTAAATAGGTCGCAGGGAGGCGCCACGTTTCCGCGCCGTTGCGTCACGCAACGGCGGCGTAAACGTGGCTCAAGTCCGTCATAAATCTGCCCCTTAATGTTCACAGTGCATAGGGCTTACTGGGTGGCGAAGAGGCTGTCAAAGCTGGGAGGTTTTAGGTGAAGAAGTGCCCGAATTATGGCGAGGAAATGGCAAATGACACCTGCATGTTCTGGCAAGAAGTGGGTAAGGTAATCACAGAAGTACTAGGCCAAGACGTTAAGGTAAGCCTGGCACTGGTGATATTTGGGGTGGTAAACAGTGGTCGCCAACCTGTGAAATTCTCTAAAGTTACTTAAAATGCAAAAGTTCCTACTTTTTGTTCTGATATTGTTTGCATGAAGAGATCTTTGCTTCAAGTGGGTGCTTCCTACTCCTCTAGCAATGAGAACATAGAATGTGTCAGTCCAGAGGGTGAATACCCTAGATTGAAGTAGTCCTTCACCTAGAAAAACTAACTTTTAGGATATATGGGAACATTGGCACAACACTTGGCAAAATACCGCAACGTAAATGCTTCGGAAGGAAAGGAAATGGTCCAATGAAACAACTGCTGAAGGAATGAAGGAATTGCTCCAAACCATACAGGGAAGTGAAGATGAATTGAACATTTTTGTGGTTTCGTGTCAATCTGTTCAATAGTTTTTGATTGTGTTATAAAAATGTGTCAGGCACAGTTCAAAAGATGTCTCAACACTTACAAATATAATAGCTGAAAAGTGCTTTTTAGATGTACTTATTACTTTTACACTGTTTGACAAATCTAAACGAAATTGTGCACACCTTTAACATACTCATTCTATGCCAAGACTTATGCAAGTCTTTCAGTGGGGTGGGGTGCAAAGTGAAAGCCGGGGCGCAAAATGTTAATCTGCTAATGCCATTGGTTCAATTTGATCAATATGCATCACATTTGTATGACCTTTACCATGTTGAGGTCAGTGGTGCTACCACAGGTTTTGCATAGATTTATCAAGGGGGGTAGGTTTTTAAAAGGGAGAGTTAAAGTTCTTTGGTTTGCTATTTCACTTGGCACTATTTGATGGGTCTAGAGATACCTTAAGACAGCTGAACTCAATTTAACATTCCAACTGTCGAAAGTATGTAATGCAGATTTATTAAAGAATAGCAACCCGTCCCGACGTTGTCCGGGTATGAATTGTTGCCGGCCAGTAGTATATTGTTTTGTAGGATTTCGTTTTGATAGCATTTCTTATCTGTGACAGGCCTGTGAAACGCTCAGATTCACAGTGCACTGCTGATGCACTTCAGAGTGCGCAGTCAGTAGTGTATGAACTCGAGTCTCCCTACTTTATTTTTCCTTGCAATATTATATAGCGCGAACTCGACAACATGGCATGAGCAAAATTTACATTACAGAAGAACACATTCATTTGTGGTAGGCACGGGGTGACAAAGCGCTTTGCCTGGAATCACAGGATGTTGAGCTGATGCCGAGATTCGAACGTAGCTCCCCAGCTCTAAAGTTCGCAGTTCTAGAACTTCTGGCGGGAGGTGTGTCTAAAAGTGTATGTCGGTACCAGCCATCAATGAGAGAGACCTGTGCATTTTTGAAATGGGTGTTGAAAAAATATGAGTATGTTGCTGGAGATGTGGGCCGCCGTGCCACCAATGTACTTACCGGGGAAGGGATAGTCCCTTTCTTGCTTTTTCCGTGGAGGCGGGCCTTGTGTCCGGATGTGCGTGGTGCGAGGCCTGTGAGCAACAGACGTGGAAAATCTCCAGTGTACGCTTCAGGCGTCACCGGAAGTAAAGCGAGATTCGATTTCCTGCACAATGGCCCCTGTTTGCCCTCCTTCCAGCCCTTGGGAATAGCACCATGCCTGACCTCCATACAGTAAAGCAGGTGCACATCACTGGGAGCGCGGGGCAAGCACACCCGGAGCTGGAATGTACAGAACCTGGGAAGAAAAAACAATGAAATATTGGGCACAACGCTCACTTTTGTTTTCTACGTAATACCGCGCCCCGCACACACCCACGCCCCCAGCACACGCCCACAGCACACGATATGAGACATGGCATGAAGGGCGGAACGTACCACACGCCCCCATCGTTTGTCACACCCCCAGCACACGCCCACAGCACAACGCAGACACGCCCACAAGGGACTACTTTGCTGGCACGGTTCTTTTACCTTTTAATTGTATATGGTGGGCGTCTGCATAGCCTATGTCCTTCTGCTGCAACTGCCCTTTCCAACGCTGTATTGGGTGTTGTGATTGGTGCTGTGGTTCCTGAGATTACCCGCCTCAAAGGTTTTGGCTCTCTCTTTATTATATTAGTATAGATTTGTAAAAGTAAAATATGTACCATGGTCAAAATGGTTCCTTTGGAGCCCAAGTCTGGGACTGAGAAATTCCAGGATTAATGAATAACATTGTTGGGCTGCCTTTTTTTGATTCAACCTCATAGCTTTTTCTTCCACCACCCTTCATTACCTGTCTTTCTGTCTCATTTTGCTTAGTCTATTTTATGCTTCTCTGTGTCACTTTTTTCCTATCTTTTTTCTTCACCCATTTCTGTCTGTCTCTCTTGCTTTATGTTAATGTCTGATTTTGAAAAAAATATATTTGAACTCGTAAATTGGTGTTAGAGCCCACTATATGGGACAACATGCTCTATTTTAAGACTAGCCACAGTTGATTCTTACTTTTTAGCTCTTGATGAAGTAACAAAGCACCTTGCTCCTATCCCACACAGCTGTAAATGGTCTTTTACTGCCCAGTTGACTCCCACCCTACTCAAACCCGCAGCTCAAATTTTTAAGCTGTGTTTAGTGAACCTTTTGCACTATGCCTATCCCTCGGCCTACGTCCACCAACTGCCCACCAACTGTACACTCCTTCAAGAGTTGCCGGCCAATCTTAAGCAAACCTACATAGATTTTGTTTTTAAATTACTTTATGACCAAAAACAATGCTTGAGATACCAGAACTGGATGTCCTCGGCTATCTTTAAAATTTGACACTACCAAGACAATGGTTCCAATATTATCTGCAAATCAAAGCTTTTTTTTACCCTTTGCACCTTCCCTATCAACTAGGCTCTCACCTAGGTTTCAAGTGGGTGTGACAGAAAACGTGGGCAGGACAGGGTTAGATGCAGAGCCAGGCAGCAGTGCACATAGTCGAATCCATAGTGTCAACGGTAGTGTGCAACTGATCTGGGTAGGGTAAGAAGAGTCTGTTTGAAGTACATTATGTGGAAAAACACATATTCACTCAAAACCTTTGTTAAAAGAACCATAGTTAAACACTAAGAATGCTAAAAAAAATGTTTTTAAAGAATCAACATTCTCATAAAATATTTTAGCTGCAAAGATGTTATGGTTTTGCTTTTTACTATCAAATCCACGGAGATTCATAATTTATAGATAGGATTCTACCTCTAAATTGCTCCAATGCACTGCTCTTGACTTGCAACTTGATGTTACAGATGATATTACAAATTACACCATCAACACCACTGCTGACTTGTAAAGCACACACAGACACCTTCACAGGCATATACAATGTGAGCAGGACACCAGACAGAAGTAGGGCACCATGGCAGCTCTTAGTCTTCCTTCGCTGTTGGGTAAAGGAATACTGGGAAAGAAAATATCGGCCCAGAGCCATCTTTAAAACGAAATAAATTAGTAGTGTGCTATTAAATTCTGGAATCCTTATGGGTTGAACAAACGTAATGCTTTGCCATGTGCTTTAACAAGTCCTCAAACAAAGCAAATGTAATCTTCAGTACCCATAAAGAATTGACCAACTCTGACTCTCCTAAAACACCCCATTTTTGATTCTACAACATTTGCCAGATTTTTTCTGTATTCAGGGCCCTAGAGAAACTCTTTGTTCTGTAGTGCCGCAGCCTCAAGGAGGAGGAGGATCTGCATGTCAACCCGATTGCCACCATCAGCACTATAAAGCACCTTCAGTACTCCTACGGTGTGGGTTGCACTCAGGCGTCAGCAGCGGGAGGAGGCAGAGCTGGGCCACCCTCTTTGGCCTGTAAGGTAACGGAGACTAGCAATTACTGCATTACATATACACAGATCCCAATAGTTACCAAAGGGTAAAAGGAAGCTGAGGAGAGGTAACCCGGGTGGCGCCACAATTACCACTATTGACTCCTTTCTGGTGAGGGTGGCAAGAGTTATTACAAAATACATTGAATTGACTGAAAGCAGACTTTCCCAGGAAACGTTTAGAAGTGACCATGGTCTGAGCCTCCGAGATTACTTCCAAGTGGAGGATAGCCAAGAGCCTGGGCCAAAATAATTGCCTTCTGATACACACTCAGTGGTTATGGATCACTCCCCTGATGTAGATAACACTCCCCTTGTACAACCTCTGGTTAAAAAGAAGAGGGGGTTGGTGGTAAGAGAGCAACACTAAGCCAAAAGGGGGCAGTGGTTACTCTGGAAATGGGTAATGAATGATCCCAAAGTTTAACTGGCTTTAGTCATGATGATGTCTATGCTGAAGGCTTTGTTAAAAGGTTTATCGCCACCTCTATTACTGTGCCTTGAGGGGATCAAGGCTAAGTTATCTAGGCATTTCCATCTCAGTTCTGGTGTTGCCCGTGATAAGGATCGTTCTGTTGTATCCAAGGGGCCAGATGGGTGTGCTGTTGATGTTTGTGTTAATGGTGCTGTTGGTTTGGGCTCAAAGGAACCTCTGCCCCCAGGGTCTCTGGAGGTGCCAGAAAGGTCCCTCCATATTGTGCCAGGGGTGGAAAATGTTCCTCTATCACCGCAGGGTATTTAGAATGGGACTCACTGGGCAACCATTGTTAAAACAATAAATGGGCAGGAGGTTGCCCAGCAGTGCAGGGGTCGAGAACATAATATATCTGATCTCAATAGGTCTCCCCTATCATGTATGGATGATGTCACTCTCTTACATCTCACCCGGAATCTGCACCACTAGTTTGGGCTTCAAAGGGGTTACATCCTATTAAGCAAGGTGCGAGGGAAGCACAAGTAGATCTTACGTATGTGGTAAAACACTGGTGTTATAAGACATTCTTGAATGGGCACCTGTTGTCCCGTCACATTATCATGGTGAGAAGAGTTGGCTGGGTAGGACGTTAGTGAGAGAACATTGAGGGGGATTGCAAAACCGATTCATCTATGGGATCCTAGATTTGCAAAAGACCTTGTTCAGAGAAGCTTTATTATGCAGGACAAGGCCTCAGGGATTAGGGTTTTCCACTTCTGTATTTTTATTCTCCCATCCATTCACACCCGGTTGTTAAAGGCTGGCCTGCTCCAAGGCCCCAAGTGATGGTACGGGGAGAGGCTCCAAGAATGGAAATACCTCTTGAGAATAGGTTTGCGCCTCTGTGTGGGCTGGATGATGATGACTGACTTAGTCTGCAACAAATCAGACATCCTAGCCCCAAGTCCCAGGACATGCTTTATGAATGTACCACCCTGATTAAGTCCATGTGCAATCAGAAGTCCCCTTTAAAAGTTATGAATTGGAATATTGCTTGGTAATAATCTAAAAGGGATGATGCAGGATGGCTGGAAATTCTTGTGGGGAATCACATTGTCGCTATGCCGGAAACATTGGACACTGAAAAGTCATTTTATAAAGAGGGCTTCTCCTCCTTCCTTAAAGCTTTGTCCCCTTCGCAATCGGAGAATAGAAAGGGCGACCTCCTTATCTTATTCTTCCTCAAAATTCACTGTACTCCTGCCTTGGTGATAACAAATTCTTCCAACCTGCTGGCAGTACAGTTATTATTCAAGAGTAGTCCATCCTTGTTGGTGGTAAACGTTTGCAATTCTTTTAAAAGGAGTATATAGATAGAACTTATTTCTGCCTTAAAATGTTTTTGGGGAAAGTTATGTGGAGAAAAGGACCTCGGATTATCAGGTAATACTTCTTGGTGGTTTTCACATACATTTGTGTCAACAAGGTTGTGTCTTAGCAAAAGGGCTATTTGATGTAAGCCCCTCTGTGATACACTTTGAACACACAGAGCAGGGTGACCTGTTGGAGGACATTCTGGCGGGCAGTAACCTTAACTGTATGGGGCACAGGGGAAGATGAAGTTATTCCCTCATTGACTGGGAGGGGTTATCATTCCACTATTGATTTTTTATTCATTCTGCAGCCCTGGTTTCGCTAACCAAGGGGGTCATTCTGATGGCGGACGGACTTTGTCTTCACGCCATCCTATTGGGAAATGGGACCACCTGCCATAAGGGTGGGGGTCTGTGGGGACATTAGGATTCGCCCGCCACAGTGGTGGGCGCATCCTTCATTCCTTCCATTGTGGCGGGCGGCGCACTCAGCACCGCCCGCCACAATGCCAGGAAGGCAAGTTGTGCACTTCCATGCACAACATGGCAGGCTCCATGCGGTGCCTGCCATGTTGTTCATGGAACTGCTGGGGGGGGTACCATAGGTAGCCCCCATGTGCATCCCTCATCAAGCAGGATCCCTGGGGGCCCACTATGGGCCCCCAATATCAAGAACAACCTGCCTTTCCCTGTCTACAAATATGGATGGCGGTGTCTACCAGACACCCCCACCATATAAACTGCTTTTCCCCCGTTAGGCAATTGCCTACTGGCGGAAAACCGTCAGACAGTCTTCCCATTTGCCGGGGTCCCCCCGCCAGGGTAATGTGGCAGGGAGGCATATAGAAGTGAGCAGAGGTTTTTGGCCGGCGGATCGCCACCGCCATACGGGCGGTGGCGATCTACCTGTCATCCTAATGGGCTCCAAAGTCTCTGAGGACATCCTGGAATAATTTCAGTGATCATAATCCCATAGTATTGGAACTGCACTGGGTATTAAATGTGGATGTTAATGCAAGAAGAGGTCTCCTTAATAGTGACTTCGGCACCAAGGATCAGGGACGGAGGTTGAAGTGGGACACAGTGAGCCCTGAGGTATTCTTAGAAATCCATTATACAGTGAATGCAATGGACATTGCCCAGAGTTTAGAGAGTGGCTTTCAAGATGAGATTGGCCTTAATGCCTTCATTAAAATTAGCAGTCTTTTTTGCTAATTGTTCCAAATTCTGGAATATTGTGAACAGACCATTTTCTTGGGACCTAGAAACTCTAGGGTGGTCTTCAACATCACTCCTGATAGATGGGCTGATACTTTCAAGGGAATGTAGAGAAGGGGGTGAGAAGGATTGTGATACTTCATGGGAGCCGGAGAGCGATATCTCACCCATGACGTTTAGTGTAGAAGAAGTGTGAAATGCAATCTCTGCCATGGCTGGGGGGAAATCGACAGGCCCGGATGGAGTTCCACCAGACCATAACCGTTATCTGCCCCAGGTTCTGGTAATAGACGTGCCCGTTGTTTTATGTAAACCCTAAAATAATATTGTGGCACAAAAGAAATGTGCTAAATGTAACATGTGCAAATCAAAGTAGCCTACAACTTGCATTTAAGCTAAAATAAAGTAATACTAGGTGGGCCCTAAAGGCCCACTAAGGTCGGGTAAGTAACTGAGCAACTATATAAACACTATATAGCACAAACTAAGCAAATCTAATGCTTTGCTAATAGGCAAGTTATACAAAAGAATTACAATGATAATGATAAAAAGCATAACATGCCAATTTCGAAATATGACAAGATTAAGGTGTGTTGGAGGTATCTATACTGTCTCCAAGAGTTCACACCAGGATGGACTCCATTTCCACAGAAGATTAATCCACCATAACCCGTTCAAATTATCCAGAGAATAGACATGATGCTCGGTATTAGCTGATGCTGATTAAGTATATGGCAACCTGCATCCATGTTATTAGAACTAAAGTTAAATGAGTCATGTGCCAAAGGATTCATCTTCTCTGAAGGGAGGAATTCATACTGGGCAATGTACAGCAGCTGCAAGCCAATGGGACAACTACGAAAATGAGCAGGTTGGACGCAGGCACACTAGACAGGTCGGAATGTCAATGACCAGTCAAGATCAAATTTTTGAAGCACTAAGATTCTGAAAAACCTTACCATGTGCTCACGACATTACTGGACGGTAGTAGTTTCAGAAGGCTTCAAGATGGACCATCTAATGCAGAGGAGCAGAAATAGAATCAAGTTGCCACAAATGAGGACAAACACCAATGGGATGCCTCTGAACACACAAAAAAAGCAATGAATGAAAGGTGTTGGTATTTCTCCAAAGATTTTTGGAAGGAACTGACTATGCTAAAACCAAGAGCTTTATAAAAGTAAGCAAGGCAGGCAGTACCAGAAGCATTAAAATGCGATGAACTAATTTGCTGAAATGTGTTGGGAGGTTGGTGTTTAACAAGGACTGTATTTCACTGGATATCCTTGCAACTTATAAATCGAAGGTTTCTCGAGCAGATGTTAGCGCTACTTTTTTTTCAAACAGTAGAGCTTTGAGTCTGCTTAGCTTGTTAAAATCTGCCTTCGAAGTTGGAATGAAAGGCCACAACGAGCTATCATATCCTCCTTGTGGAGGTAAGTAGAGAACGTTATTGCAGCAGGTGACAATACGGGAACCTGACAAAATATGTTGGATCCCAGCGTTCATTCCTCAACATTTGTGATCATTTATCATGAAATAGCTTCCTGTTGAAAGCACTTGAATAAAGATAATCATGTCATTTTCATTTTAAATATAGACGGGCCTGGGATTCCTTTTAGAAAACAAACAAATTCGCTACCGAAGCATTACAGTAAGAAAGACCTCTTTATTTGAGCATTCACAGCAATAAAATGGAAGGGACCCTAATTCATGAATGAAGCTGCCTCAGAGGGGCTCATATCTACTGATAGGTAAATGTCTCATGCCAGCTGTAAATTGAAAAGTTTAAATTGGCAGAGATTTTACCAACAACACCATTATGTATTAACCACATATCAGAAGATGTTTCTGCTATAGTGAAAAGGAGCTATTCTAACTTCTCAAGATGTAACATTGAGTAGTGTTAGAAGGTGGTTCTGACCATCTGAGCCGGCCAGATGTTTTTCTTTTTGAACACCTAATTTCTGAGCTTTTACCTTGGGAGAGCCTCATAAATTGGGACTCAACCACAGTGAACTCATGATAAAAGAGATTGCATGTGGTTTTTACTGGTATCCCCTTGGTGAGAGTAGGACGCTGCGCTGCAGCCAGAGTAAGGGGCACAGGGCTGGTTAAATACAGACATATGTATACATGTGTGTGCACACGTGTAGGGGCTGCACAGGGGAGATTCCTGTCATGCTCAGCCCAAAATCAGGTACAGATAGAATGGAGTGGCAGGAATTATGCAGAGTTGGGTGTTGACATGAAATAGGCCTTATACTATGGGAAGACACATGTAGGGGAAAACCAGTGCGCTTTACTCTTTTCAATGAAGGAACACTCCATTATTCTCCTATGAAGATGGGGACCACATGGGGTAGTTTCACTTCCCTGGGGCCTACCAATTCCAGACACACACCAAGTACACTGTGAGTTGTCTAAAAATAAATATTCTGCTGAGTCCAAAGCCATACCTGTACAGAGTATGGGTCATCCAGAAATGTCATATACCTCTGACTCAGCTCATAACCAGAGCCTGGCTGGGTGTGCCCCTGCCAGGCTGGATTAATGATGTTCCTCCCCAAGCTGTAGCATCAGAAGCCTAGTCCTTCACTGCAAGGGTGAATGTCTCCTCTCCTAGAGGGAGAGATAAGGGTGGAGCTCCAGGTTATCCCTCAGCCAGTGTCACATGGTGCCAGGCATCAGGCCGAGTGAGAAGGCAGCAAGGGGAAAGGGGTTTTTTCAGAGATCATGAGGCACGAGACCCCTGGATGACGCCATTTTGAACTATCCCAGAGGCCTGTGCAGGAAGGAGGGGGCATTGGCAGAGAGGTGATGTGTCGCTGCAGGATAGGGCAGTGGAGCCTTCCTGCCTGCCCCTCCAAAATATTTTAAAAGGTCTTGCACAGGAGGAGGAACGCTCTCTGGGGTGTGGTCTGCTGAGGAAGACTGGTGCCGGAGCATGGCGCCATGGGCAGTTGAAAGGAAGAACTCATTGACTGTCCCAGGACCCTGGATTGCGCCAAAAATTGAGTCCAGGACCAGTGAGCAGAAGCCTGGGCCTCTGCGCAAGGAGAAGAAAGGCCCAGGAGGAGAGCAATGTGAAAGGCTGGAGCAGGGAGCCAGTAAAGACAGTGCCCTGCTGAGTTCACCCTCTTTGGGCCCAGGAGGGTGGCAGAAAGTGCTCCCAGTGGCTGGGACGGGCCACCAGGAGCAGAAAGAGGTCAAGGAGGTGAGAATCGGTCCCCTGGGGGCTGAGAAATGCCCCCCAGAAGGTAGGCAACCTTTGATCTCTACTGGGACTGACAGCAAACCACGTTGGGCTCCGCCGTGGGTCTTAGATGTCCCCCAGGGGTGGGCTAGGTCCCAGGAGTTGCCCCCACAAGATGTAAAGTCGGGAGCACAACAAGGCCCAAAATGGGTGCCAGGAGCCCACCCTGGCCCCCAATGACATTGGATAGCGGGGAGCGAAGTTGTGCCACCCCTGTGAGGAGAACTCGGGGGCCCAGGACCCCCAACTCC
This sequence comes from Lissotriton vulgaris, assembly GCF_964263255.1. Taxonomy (NCBI): domain Eukaryota; kingdom Metazoa; phylum Chordata; class Amphibia; order Caudata; family Salamandridae; genus Lissotriton; species Lissotriton vulgaris. The sequence goes on from NW_028243749.1 coordinate 85,501, forward strand.
AGCCCAGGTGATGGTGGTGAGGATGAGGGGGACTTGCCTTCACACGTCCCCCCTCACAGCAGAAGACAAGCTGGGGAGCACAGTCGTGCTCCCCATGAGGAAAGGCCTGGGGCCCGGGAACCCACCTCTGGACCCTGAAGCCAGGACAACCAGTTGGGGAGTTCCATCATGCTCCCCATTTACATTGCCCCAGGGGACCCGGGATCCCCAACTCCGGACCCCGGTATGCTTCTGGGAGAGGAGGAGTGCCGCCACACTCCCCAGAGCAGCAGTAAGAAGGGGCCTTGCTGAACCAGCAGCAGTCTTGGCAGACCAGAATGGAAGCACCGGCTCACGTGGCAGCACACAAAGGTGGGGGCCGGTCGGGGAGCTAGCAGGAGCAGCCGGGGGTGGGCTCCTGAGCTGCAAGGACTTACCGGTTGGTGGAAGGGGTCCGGGTGGGACTGGGCCCCCAACGGGCAGGTGGCCCCAGGATGACGGGGACACCACTAAGGAATGCAGAGGTGCAGGGTGAGCTGCAAGAGCACACAGGATCCCCCAGCACAATGTGAGGAAAGTCCCTCCCTAAGTCTCTGGGGGACTTTAAAGAAACAACCCCTCAAGGGCTCAGCCATGCGTCAACAGCGTCCTGTGGCCGGAACTTCTGTTCTTCACCTGGGGGTGAGTTTGGGACTGCACCAAAGTGTGACGGGCTGAGCTGGGGATGTCTGGAGAAGGGCTTTACCTGGAGGTGAAGAGGGACAATTGCAAGAGAAGTGCATTTACCTAATGTTATTTCTTTTGGGGGACCGAAAGACACACATGTAATGTGAAATCATAAGCAAAGTGGGGTTATGTTGCTGGACATTCCTGCTAGGGTGCCTGGCACTATATGTTTAATCCTGTGATTAGAACTGTGATGCCTTTTAGGGGCTTTAGATCCTTGCATGCTCATGATGGCTCCATGCCGTCATGAGTCACGGGTGGCATGTGCTCATGATGGCGTGGAGCTGTCATGCCGCTGCTGCTCTGCCCACTCGGCAAAAATTCCCTGCCTGTGCAGGTGAATTAGTGAGTGGGCGGGGTCATGACAGCTCCACACCGTCGTGAGCACAAGCCACCCGTAACTCATGAGGGCGTGGAGCCGTAATCGGTACGGGAGCACCACGCCCACCCCAAGCCCCTCCCACACTGTGGCAGAATTTGCGCAGTGGTGAAAGGGTTAATTGCAATGCATCATAATTGTTATCTGCTATGATAGGTACTGTCATTTTAAGTGATGCCAAAACATGTATAATTTCTGCTGCATTAGGTGAAAAACAGCCCAGACTGTTAGCCACTAAGTTGTAGAGGTGTGTACTGTATGGTCAGTATGGTATGCTCAGTAAGGGTTATGTGTCACCCTGGCAGGTGAACCCATTTTAAATGTTTGTTGAGATAATGGGGTGGGTTGACACTGGGATGGTGCCTGTGGGCAAGGCCCTCCCTCCAGGTTATGGTCAAACTACTGCATTAGGGGGCAAGATGATATGCATAAATGGGAGTTGTGGTACCAGACCCCATCCCCGGGGGAGGTGTGGGAATGTTATGCAATGTCACAAAGTAATTCCAACAGCTTATGTATATTTGTAAATTGTGGCATAGTATTGAGTAGTGTGTCAAGTCAAGTCAAGTCATGAGATTTGTATAGCGCACTACATACCCAGATGTACTGTTCCTTTTATAAAGTAAAGTATAGGCTGTACAATCAATTATTGAGTGGTATTTCTGTGCACTGGTAAATCAAGATTACTAGCCGACACCACCTCCCTTGAGTAAGCCTTAGACTGCTGTGCAACGCTACCCTCTGACAGTCAAGCGCTACAATGGGGTGTTTGGGTCTCAGTGAAAGACAAATATAGTCTTGTTATTTGTGCAGGCATAACAGACACTGCCTCGTTTTCCAATATGTAGGTTGCATCTTTTTTGCCAAGACCCGTGGTTTACATGTCAGGATGAAAGGCAGGAATAGCTGGCTACAATTAAGGTAACACCAAAGAATGTAACCATTTTTAAGAATCTGAAGGGTCCAGCTAAACTGCACGATGGATCTAAGCTGACTTTGCTCATGGTACAATGAAGATATGCCACTTTGCATGATATTAAGAGCAGCTTACATAATGCTATTCAAATTGTAAATGGGAGAAGACAACATATTATTACTAACATTAACAACAGAGAGCACTTCATCCAAATTATATTGATCAATTTGTCTTAAATGTACAGCTGCATCCATTTGTGACAATTTCCAAATCTCATTACATGTAGCAAATAAATCTTTTAGTATGCAGAGATTTAGGGCCCAACAGAATATCAGATAGGTCCATGTCCTTCGATAGGAGATAACAATGTTTTTTCACTGCAGATATTTAGAGTGTCCTAACTATTGTTGACTTAATTTTCCCACTGAATAGGTAGCAACAATCCATGAGTGTTATGTTTGGGGGTAGCAAGTATCATTTCAGCTAGGTTTAAACCCTGGTGTGGAACTCAAAAATTGGGCATGATATCCATTTGTGTCCACTGGCCACAATAACTAACCATGAGGACCTGAAAGTGTGGTGTTAAATGTATCATTTTCAAAGCGTGCAAGGGAAGAAATGGTTAGTGCATTAATTTCCTTAATTTGAGCCAATCCTAGACATGTAGTCTAATGAACAGTGCCATTCAGGAAATTCATTTGAGTGGGAATCAACCGAGCTTGAAATAAAGCATCCGTGCCCTAGAGCTGCCAGGACTTTGTGCCCCAAATGGATTTCAAATCATTGGTGCCCTTCCAGCAATTATAGCCTTTCACAGCTAATTTTGTAACAAATTAATCTGTATAGATTAATTTGGTATGCATAAGCATATAGGTTTTTGTTGGTGTAGGGACGAGTTTAAAATCAAAGGACATTGGATCTGACCGGTCATATCCTGAATCATATATAAACTTATCTTTGTGTGTTTTGGAACTCCCTTCTGGGGGACTTGGACATTGCTACCATTGTTTGTAATTAAAAGTGTGCGCTGAACCCAAGCTAGCAGAATTAAGGTACAAATCCTCTGATTCTTAAACAGTATACTATTCCAGCTCAGAGAGCATGGAGTTTATAGTTTAAACATCCTAATCATCAGATTATAAGCCGGGCAGTATCACATCCCCCATAACACATATGGTATCTGCAGGAACTCTGCAGGAACAAATATGTCTTTAGGAACTTTATCAGAACAATTCCATCAGTAACTGGACCAACAAAAGTTTTCACCGGAGCTGATGTGAAAAAGAGTGGGGGGCCAAAACCTCGTCAACCTATTCTGTAACAGAGCGTTCCGGAAGATAGTGACCATACTTTGAACTAGCAGTCCTGTCTAACTAATTACTAAATGAATCACCCTATCAGTACTTAGAGGTCTTTTTTTAGGACTTACACCTGTAAACCATGACTTACCATTCCTTGTCACCTTTGATATAAGTTCTAGGGATCGAAAAAGGAGTTATTTTAAACAGGCAGTATTAAAACACATTTACCTTTCCTGTAATAACCAAAACTTGGGGGAACTTTTAAAACCTTTATCTATGAAAGATTTTTTGAGTCAAAATGAAAAATCCACAATCTTGTGACTATGAATTTTACAAGCAAGAATATAACCAGTATGGACATAAAGTTTGTAAGAAATCACAGTAACACCTTTAAACATTGGTACCGGGGAAGGGTGAGAAAGGGAAATAGTACAAAGACATACCACATGAATTATATTTACCTAGAATGGTGCAATGACCAATCCTGGTCATGGGCTGGGACAAAAAGACCATGGCCAGGCTCCCGACTAATCAGTTGCCCACAGGACAAGACAGGTGCGGATCAGGACAGGTGACCTCCTCTAAGTGCAACGCCAGCGGCACAACCCTCTCTCAAGGAAAAGCCAATTAGTACCACGATTGGGTCATCACACCTCTGCTCTCGATTGCCTATTGAGTGCATTGGCTCAGTGACAGGTCAGCTATTCGGACAAGTCGGACAATTTCTCTATCTAAACCTACCTTAGTTATACCATTTAGTGGGCAATGTACCACCCCTAAATATTGCAAATCTATGTGTTCCCATTTAGTGATTGGTTGGAAGGATGAGGAGAGGTCATCACACCATACTAATATGAGATCATCTCAATTGACTGGCATTGATTAAGTCTCCACCCACAATGTATTTTTCCCATGAGTTTATTCCACTCAACAATATTGGCATACAAATTATATACATTGTATTTATTTGAGTCTTCTTGCTTCCTCTTTAGAGGTTAGTAGAGCAGGTTCCCAGGAACATCGTGGGTAAGAAGGGTATTTGGCAGCCATTCAATGCCAGTGCTTCAGCAATTTCGTAGTTTGAGTGCGCAAGCGCAGCTTTGTCCAAGATTGAGTATAGGTCAGTATTCAGGCCCAAGTACGAGCTAACAGCAAAGTCAAAGAAAAACATATTAGCATACAAAAATAAATGAATGCACTGTATACCACTTATCTCTACTCTATCCCCATTACTTTATTTTAACCTTTGCATTAACAGTTAAGCAGAACAAACAAGCTTAGTACAAGCTGCAGCATAAGCATCAGCATGTGAGATTTAAAGAGGCCATTCTGGCACTAGTGTGCAGAAGGAAGAAGTTCCCAACAAAAGCAGAAGTATGTCACACCACGTAGATGTGGCGGACGGATGCACAGTAGAGTTCCCGCGTTATCGGCGGCCATATTTAGACACTCAAGTTAATGTTAGTAAAAGCACATAGAAAAGCTTCCTCTAGATACTAGAAATGTCGTGAAATGCAAATATTAGTAAACTAAACATGTTGGTTAATATGTTATAGGTTATTTTGAAAGGGCTGAGTCCAAGCAAGTATCTGTATTTGTGAAACCTTGCTCCATCACATGCATTTTCCTGTTGATGACAGGTCTTATCTAGACCAAATTATTGTTTTGGACTTGCCGTACAAGCTAGAAGAGCTGAGTTTCTCTCAAGCTTCATACTATCCAATTTTCCTATGTGAAAGCATATTTAAACTGAAACTGTGAAGCTTTTTATTCAAAGAATACTCTGTTGCTATCAGTTCCCATACACTCTTCATTTCTCGGACGCATCGAGCTACAGCAATAGAATTGTCTGCTACAAATTGAATATCTACGTTGACATTTTTAATGGTTAGGATTACAGAATTGTAAACATTGATCAGTTTTGAAGCCTCACAGATTGTATGTGCTTTTTGGTGATTTCGTTGAAACAGTGTGTCTGACAAGGAACATAAAACTGTACACTTTTCCTTTGGCTATTGCAGGCCTAAGGAATCCAAAATGAAATAAGGGGCCCATTACGATCTCATTAGGAAAATTCAGAACAAATCAGTTTCAAAATAGTTTCTGAACAAATTACGATGTTTCCCAAAATCGTTCAATCGGATTCCCATTGACTTCAATGGGAGCCTGTGTTCCGAACGAGAACACAGGCTCCCATTGAAAAAAGGTGTTGTTGGGGAAAGCCATGCACCCTGTGCCGGACACTTCATGGTGACTGCCACATCGTACATGGTTTAACAGGGGAGTCCCATGGCGACCCCCACGGGCCCCAAGGAAGACCTCAGGGTGAAGGTGGGCCTGCTACAGGCCCCTAAAGTCAGATTCCGACAGCTCTTTCATGTCGGGCAAACCAAATCAGAACAGCTGTCTGAATCGGTCATTGAAATTGCTCATTCGGAAACCGTGTTCATACAGCACCAAACGACTTGGTTTGTCCGAATGCCATTCGGTACTGATTCAGACAGCCCAAATGGTTTGCTCACACCGTAATCGGTCATCCGGAAAGGTGTTCAATTTAGTCGAAAACATAAATTTCGAATCAGATTCGCTAAATCCGAATCCCGTTCTGGGCCTAACAGGACGGCATTGTAATTGACTCCCTTGTGTACTATTTCTCTTTTGCTCTGTATCTCCTTTGATAATATTTGCCAAATTTATGGAATTGAAAAGACTTGTTGGCTAAGAATTCTGTTCTCAGACTCATCTGGAATGTCACAAGCAACACACTGCTTTATGCATGATAACACTGATTCATTAGTACCTTGAACACATATTTGTGCATCTTTCGCCCACAATAACTTATCAATCAATCAAAGCTTTATTTTGACAACTCATGTCATAAAAGCAAGGAACAGGCAAAGATATGATAGAATTAAAAAACATAAAACAGAATACAAAGATACACTAAAAAGGACGTACAAAGGAAATTCTATCTTTAAAAAGAATAGGCATTGGGACTCAAAGACTTTTGGTGTTCTTTAAACATTAGACAATCTTGCAGTTGTACAAAAAAGATACAGTTGTAAAACAGATGCAAAGTACAATTCATGACACATACCATATGACACTCTCAAAATCACTCCTAAAGAGAGCAGTACTGCGTACAACATGTGGACTCTTGAATGTTTGTCGGAAATCTGTCCCTCATGATATGGCTGCAGAGGGCTCCCAAAGCCCAACTGTCCAGATCATTAAGAACTATCCATCATAAAAGAAAATAATACAATAAAATACATAAAAATTAAGATTAATCAAGTATGCAAGAAAAGTAAACAAGCCACAGCCTAGATATTACAGTATTTCGGACCGTAAAGTGTTTGCGCATCAATTCATCAAAAAAAGATATTACAGTTTGGAGTAATGCATGGTGTTCATGTCCTTTTGCATACTTGGGACTGATCTACTTCATTCGACAATACATCTCTCTTGAGCCTTTCACCTCGTAGCCCACAGAAGTCCTAAAAATGTAGCTACTGCACAAACAAAGAGAGGTCTAGCATCTGATTTAAGGATTTGTAAGGCGTCCCGGAAAGTCTGTGTACCAAGTTGCAGACAAATGGGTCTAGATCTACAGCGCATGTAAGCTGGACATGCAAACAGCACATGGGCAACAGTCTCCAGTGCTGCCATGCCACTTAGCTAATGTCTTGTTGACAGGTAGGGTTCCAGGTCTGTACTGTGTATAGAGTTTCCTGTCCTGTGGAACCTGTATTAGATCCAAATAGGGTTCCAACGATCTAATGTGTTTATGTGTTAAAAACGTTATTGTGCGTTCTCCTGGTCAGGCCTGGTAATATCTTGATGTGCAAACCACTCCCAATAAAGTCGTTTTACTTAATCTTTTTGTAGCAGGGGAGAAGCGAGTTACTCCTACACTTCTCTAATCCCTACTTCAGACATGAGCTCCCTTACACTTTTAATCCTCCCTACCTTGTTGCCTGTATCCAGGCGGGCTACCTCTATTAGGGCTACGGTATTAGATCAGAGCTTTGGGGTCTGCAAAATCCTGGCCCAGAACAACAAAGAGCGTAGCTTGGCAATGTCACTTATAGGATGTTGTCCCATATCTAGCAAAAGAGGGGATAATAGGGGACTTTAGGGCAGCATCACTAAATTACTGAGGAACTTGTGCTCTGATCTATTAAATTCTGAAGTGTTGTGAATACCCTATAATTCAGCCCCATACAGAGCTGAGCTGACTGTTGTTAAATTGTAGACCTGCAAAGAAGCAGCAACAGGAGGAGTGGTGTTCTTTCCCTATTAATCCTGTGACATGCTTATGAGTCAGAACCATTTTGGTAAGATGGGACTTCCAGGTCATTTTGCTGGAAAGTTTGGCACCAAGGTAGTCAAACGTACTCACTTGCTCTAGAGGAGCATGTCCTAAAGTGGGTTTACCTTTATGAGACTTGTGGGGACTGAAAGCCATGTATTTGGATTTTGTGGTGTTTATTGCCAGACCCTAAGTATCACAAACAAGTTTAAACCTGCTGAGGAAGAGCTGGAGCCTTGCAGGGGTTTTAGACATTAACAAGGTGTCATCTGCAAATAAAAGGGTTACAACCTTATCCCCTCCCAGCAATCGAGCATCAGCGGGTTTCTGGGATAAAACACTATTCACAACATTCATATACAGGGGTGAGTTCTGTGAGTTGTCCCTGTGAGCCACATCTTATCTGTGCAAAGTTACCTTCATGCAACCAAATAACCAGGTTGAGAATAGGTGGTGGCATACCCATATCTGCGAGTTTCTTCCATAGTATCTTCCAAGGTACTAAATCGAAAGTTGTCTTTAGATCGATACACACTAGATATACGCTACCTCAGCCAATCACTACAACCTTGCAGAAGAGGAGTAGAAGGCAAAAACCTGATTTATGGTCCCTGTGTTAGCCCTATAACCAGCTTGACATTGTGAGAGGATTTTGTTTGATTCCGCTTCTTCTTGGAGAGGAGAGCTCTGGAGAACACCTTTTGTAGTGCATCTATCAAACTGATAGGCCTATAATTGCAGGGTTCTCTTCTATCTCCCTTTTTGAATATAGGGACCACCTCTGCCCCCTCCAGGACCCAGGGACAGGGGCACCACTCGCTATTACGTTGGCGAGAAGAAGGACATAACGTGCCCACTTGGCGGTGTTGTTAAGAAAAAGGTCCCCCGGAATGCCATCAGGCATTGGGGCTTTGGACTTTACTATTTGGTTAATGAAACCCTATATCTCACTCAAGGTGAAAAAACTGTTATTCCAGAGCTGAATGGGACATAAAGCGCTCTCCGTCTGAAGCGTAGAGTCAGCTTCTTAGTAGAGCATAAAGAAGTGGTCATACCAAGATTGTGCTGTAATATGGTTTGAGTGAAATTGAGCCCCTACTTCATCACCCTAAGTAAATATAAACCAAAAGTACTTAGAATCTTTGTCGGCACAAGTTTCTTTAAGTAGCTGCCAATGGGGATCGTCTCATGCCCTTTTTGCGTGGAGCATAATTACCTTGTACCGCCTTTTAGAATCTCCAACTAATTTGCTGTCCTTTGATTTAATTTCCGCAGAAAGTGCATATATGTGACAGTAAATCAGAGTTATAAGGTGTAGGAGTCACATGCTTTGACGTTGGCTGAGAGTTCAGTTGCCACGTTTTCGTTCCGACCGCAAGTTGCAGCGAGTGAGCGGGAGGAAGCCGAAGTGCTGCGGTCAAGCTCATGGCTTCCCGCTCCCCGCTGACTTTAGCTTCAGCTTTCACACTGGGGGTTCAATGAACACAGTCCAGCCGCAGGCTGCATCCAGCCGCAGCGCAACTGAGCATGTTCAAGTATTGACCCCCCCTAGTGCTCATGTCGGCCTAATTAGCCCAAAGCTCTTTAACAACAGTCTTCTGCCCGCAAGAGGAAAGGGATGTGATTCCCCCCAGACCATCTCCTGCGTTACAGCTCAAGGCAAGTCAGGAGGCAAGATAGGTCTGCCGCTTTGCAGTTTTTCCATTTTGCAGTCTGCTGGTTGGTGTGTGGAGTTAATGTTGCCACTACCCGCCAGGTGAGGAGCCAGAAGAGGAGCCGGTGAGAGGTTGAGGAAGGGACTTCAAATTAAAAGCCCCGCCATCCCGGGGCCATGTCCCTAACTAACAATCTAACCCTCTTGCCCTGCAAACATTTTCCTTTTGGATTTCTCCTTCCTGCAGCTATCAAAGCTATTAAAGGGAGCATCGAGATCCCCGGATAAGTCTACAGGGGATATCCCACGGCCACGTCTGCAACTTTGTTAACTTTAGAACAGTTCCTGGATTTCTCTTTTTGCAGCTATTAAAGGGGCAAACACCCACAGAAGGCCCTTAGTAGTCACTGCCCCCTCCTCCCCCCTGCTTCCCTCAACCGCCCCTAAATTGAGCCCACTCGGATTTTCAACAACAGCAGCAGCTGTGAGTGAGTGACAACAGTGAGGGAGGGGGGGCAGGGAAGCTGGTGGAGATCAGAGACTTGAATTTCAGTCTATTTTTTATTTGTTTCTTTGTTTGCGAATTGTCTCATTTGTTATTCACAGTTTTAATGGTGTGATGCCCTATCCTCCTGTTCCTTTGTCTTGTTCTGGACTGAAATTAAGAGATCGTAATTAAGACTGGGACAAATATACAATTAAGAATAAGTGTACGACAAATACAAAATATATAATTAATGCCATAGCTGAAATTTGAAAATCTGTTTCCAACATAGTGTACTTTTTTGAGCAGGCCTTAAGTAAGCTGACAGCAAGAAAACTTAGGTCAGGGCGATTAATTGTGGGCAGGACCTGTGCAAAAACTAAATCAAATCCCTTACGTCACAAGGATATTGCAGGCATGCTGTCAAAAGGGAAACGCCAATTATTTAGCTTATGGGAAAGGGGAAAGGAAAAAAATCCTCAAGTTGAGTCAAATAGTTCACCCATTTGGAATAGGGGAGAAAATGTGGTTGGGAATGATGGTGTAATGGTGAATACTGTTAATATTGCTACTGCTGTCACTGTCAATAACATGGTTGACATAGTTGAGGTGATTAAATCACATATGATAGTAAACATGAAGGAGAAAAAACCCTAGAATCCCAGCGGCATCCAGTACAGTGCCCTGGGGACCTGACTGGCCCTCCAGTCCCCCGGGTATCCTTGGTATCTACTTTACCATCTCCTAAGACGGCAGATGTAATTTTACACAGAACACCACATACACAACATATAATTATAGAAAAATCCCTTGGCCCCTATCTAACAGAGGATGTCCAATATAAAGATTTTTCACTCCTGAATTTGGTTTTAGAGCTTTGTAGGAGGTATATCTCTCATGATACTAGCAAGATTATGGAACTAGCAGTTCCTATAGGATTAAAATTATTCAGTAGCACGACATCTAATAATTCTAATGATTCTTTCTTGCAATCACATCTTTCTTTTACTCCTGATTTAAACATCAGTGATACCAAATCCAGTCAAACTCTAAGGAAAGATGAATTAGTCTCGGATTCATTAGCATCCTTAGAACATTTATTGTCTTCTATATTAACACTACTCAAAACATTTGTAGGAGGTTCTGACTGTGTGTTGGAAAAACTGTAACTCAAATATTAAAGGTACTACTAAAAAGTAATCAGGAGAGGGAGACTAGTTCAAGTATATATTTTGAACAAGTAAATGTGGAAGTAAAGATAGAAGAGGTTCTAGAGAATATACCTGATGGTGCCAGTGGTCAACTAATTGGTACTGCTCATGATGTCAGTCCCCAAAATGATAAGATACTGAATAAATTGTGATGCAAGAGAAGATCCCTGAACTTTTATCTGAACTTAGACAGATCACCTCTGATTCAGCTCAAAATGCAAGGGGCTTGTTGGGCTCCCCTAGAAGGATAGACCAGGAAGTATTCCCCATCTTCAAAACCCAATTAAGTGGTGAAAAAGACAATGTCTTAGGAGCTTTGCTCCTGGATAAAAATGGGAGAAATGGGAAAAGGAAAAGAGTAAAGGGAAAAAGATAAAACCAACACGAAGATTCCCCAAAAAGAAGCAAAGGAGAAATTGTTTTAAAGAAAACATAGAGGTTTCAGTTAGTACGGAAACTCCCTCCCAGCCCTTGCAAAATACATCACGAGATACGAATCTGGAAGATGAAATTGATTCTGTGAACACTCGGAATAAAGATTTAATAACAGAGTTGATGATGGTCTATGAGGACCCCCTCGAATATTGCATATTCTACAGGAGATTGTTCCAACCCCGTAATAGAAGGGCTCCCATTACTTACAACAGCGGAGCAGTCTAAGCCTGTTAACTCTCCCTCATCAGTACTTAACCCTCTAGCTGTCCCTTCCCTGACATTGCAAAAATGAGAGATAATGCAGGGAAAATTGGTGTTGAACCTCCATGGGAAAGTATGGATCCATTCTAGTTAGATTTTACCCCTCTGTATGATATAGATTTAAGATTAAATAGGACTTTGCTTCTCAAATGTTTCTCGAAGATTAGAAGTCTGAAATGTATACAATGTAGTGATATAAATTTAGTCTCCCTCTTAAATACAGAACCAGGTTATAAGTCGGGGATAAGGTTTAACTCCAAAATAATTTTAAATCTTATTTTCAGTGACTACGACTCGTCTGAGGCGGAAGCCGGAGGAGGAGACAGATACAATTTTTAAAATGTATTGCTTTGTTTGTGCTGCGCCTGATATTGTGTTTTTAAACTCCCTCACTCACCCCTGCCTCGCCGCATTTCATCGCCCGCTCCACGTGCAGAGGACTAGGATCTCACGCGTTGGAGGCAGGGCTTGCCGCCATATTGGGGGTCTGAAGCAGTCCGCGCGCCAGTGCTTGGATGATTCCAGCCCTCCCGCCTATTTAAATTGCTCCCTCTCGTTCGCGCTCAGATCAGTGACTACCACTCTTCTGAGGCGGAAGCCGGAGGAGGAGACAGATACCATTTTTAAAATGTATTGCTTTGTTTGTGTTGCGCCTGATGTTGTGTTTTTAAACTCCCTCACTCACCCCTTCCTCGCTGCATTTCATCTCCTGCTCTACGCGCACATGACTAGGATCTGACGTGTTGGAGGCAGGGCTTGCCACCATATTGGGGGTCTGAAGCAGTCAGTGCACCAGTGCTGGGATGATTCCTGCCCTCCTGCTTATTTAAATTGCTCGCTCTTGCTCGCGCTCAGATCAGTGACTACGACTCCTCTGAGGCGGAAGCCGGAGGACGAGCAGATACCATTTTTAAAATGTATTACTTTGATTGTGTTGCGCCTGATATTGTGTTTTTAAACTCCCTCACTCACCCCAGCCTCGCTGCATTTCATCGCCCGCTCCACGCGCAGGCGACTAGGATCTGACGCGTTGGAGGCAGGGCTTGCCGCCATATTGGGGGTCTGAAGCAGTCAGCGCACCAGTGCTGGGATGATTCCCACCCTCCATCACCCCTATATAGGTCATACCAACTCGCATCCGCGCAGCGGGCGGGCGCAGCAGGCGCGCCAACGCGCGTCGAAGGAACGCCAAAGGCATGCCCGTCTGTGCCCATCCGTGCCTGGACCAGGCCTAGGGCCACCCCCCCTGGTCAACTGAATTTTCAAACACCTATGAGCATAGGACCGATCACTTATACTTCCTCACAACTCTTAGCACTTAATCCTTCCCTTACCCTCCCTCATTGTATTCCTTCAGTTCAGCACACGGACCCTTTGGTAGGCCCTTTCAAATGTCCTGCCTGCAGAAAACATTCGTCTTTACCAACTACTCCTAGACAAATCTTGGTAGCACTCATAAATGTACGTTCCCTTCCAAGACATAAACTCGATATCTTGGAGTTTATATCGTCCCACAATCTAGACCTTCTGTTCGTCACCGAAACTTGGGGTGACTACTCCTCTGGCCCAGATTTTAAAGCTGCCTTACCTGAAGGCTACTGTGTATACAGATTGGACAGACCCATTAAAAGAGGTGGCGGTATAGCAATTATACATTGAGACTGCTACACTTTAAAAACGTCAGCCCTTAACCTTATAGGCTGTGAAGCCTGTTCTTTTTCTATCGGCCTCTCCAATAACCAGTCATTCACGGGTACCCTGCTTTATCGCCCTCTGGGCCCCAAATCTAATTTTCTGGCGAGTCTCAATAATTTAGTTGAGACCACGGCTGGAGCTCCTCACCACACCATATTAGGAGATTTTAATTTCCATTTGGAATCCTCTACTGGCAGTGACACTATTTCTCTTATTAGTGATGTGGCAGTGGCAAGACTTTACCAACTCGTTACCCTGCCTACACATAAGGCAGGACAAACCCTAGACAGGATATTCACTAATAACCCTGACATTTTGATCCCTACCCCCATTCCTCTCATTTGGATGGATCATTCTGCAGTTTTTTTTTCAGTTAAAATCAGTCCTTTTCATCTCAAACCAGACCTTCATCCCCAGCCTTAACATGAAACTGGAAAAATATTAATATTTCTTTATTGACCCCTATGTTGACCAATACCCTTGATGTGGCAGAGCCGGATCTGGCACTAGCATCCACTAACTACCTTGAAAACCTAGACACGGTCTGTACCACTCTGACACCTTCCAAGACTATTTTCCGTAACCACAGTTCCACTTCTGCTCCTTGGTTCTCTGAACCCCTCCGGTTACAAAGACAATATTGTAGGAATTTGGAAAGACATTGGCGCAGGGACGACAACCCCCATTGATAAACACTCTTATAAATGCGCCCTCTCCAAATGCAAACAACTCATTTTCATAGAAAAGACTACCTATTACACTACCCAAATCAATCAAGCACATAACTCCGCAAAAAAACTGTTTCACGTGGTCAACCACCTTTCTAATCCCTCTAACCCCTCTCCCGACACTTCTCAGGCACTTTGCAACTCTCTGGCAGATTTCTTTTCAGACAAAGTCACTGCCATCTTTTCTGCCTTTCATCACAAACCCCCCTCAACACTGATCACCACTAAGCACTCCTGTTCCACTTCCTTTTCTAAGTTCAATCAGGTTTCTGAGGAACACATTTTTCATTTAATCACCACTACCAAATCAGGTTCACCTCTGGACCCTTGCCCCCCCTCCATCCTCAACCTTATTCCTGATGCCATTTCTCCTGCTTTATCCAACATCTGTAACACTATGTTCCTCACAGGTTCTTATCCATCAGTATGGAAAAAAGCTATCCTCAAGCCTCTTTTAAAAAAAGCCACCCTCGATCCCGCATTACCTTCCAGTTACAGTCCTATTGCCTGCCTTCCGTTTCCCGCAAAAATATTTGAAAATCTAATGAATAGGCAACTCTCCAACTTTATTGACTCTAGCCACCTGCTTGATGAAACCCAGTTCCACTTCAGGCAAGGGCATGGAACCGAGACGGCCCTTATAAAATCGGCAGATGAAATTATAATGACTATGGATGGAGGCGGTGCGGCAGTTCTAATACTGCTTGACTTGTCCGCGGCCTTCGGCACGGTTGATCATGCCGCTCTGATCGACCGTGTCTCAGCGATTGGTATCCAGCATACGGCCAAAGACCTTCTCGCTTCATTTCTTGCCAACTGCTCCCATGCGGTAATATTAGGCTCCTTCTTTTCTCCCACTTTTTCCCTTCCTTGTGGAGTACCGCAGGGTTCCTCGCTAAGTCCGACTTTGTTTAATATCTATGTTTCGGACTTAGCGAGGGTGATCAAATCTTATGGCATTAGTCTCACTTCTTATGCTGATGACACCCAGCTGGTTCTATCAGTACACCAGGATGGACTTTCAGTGGCAGCGAACTTCCAGGAGGGAATGCTTGCCATCAGCTCCTGGATGTCCGCCAATTGCTTAAAGTTAAACTCCGACCAGATGGAGGTAATGATTTTTGGGAAACTTGAACCTGTCTGGTCCCCCCTTTGGTGGCCTAACGAGATGGGCTCTCCACCTGAACTTGTCACTAAGGTTCGTAATCTTGGAGTCATGTTTGACGACAGACTACTCTTCCACCATCATGTCAACCCCGTAGTCTCCACTTCCTTCTTTATTCTAAAGAAAATCAAGAAGCTTCTTCCTTACCTCCCCACAACGGCAGGTAAAACTCTCATCAACACCCTTATTTTTTCAAGGACTGATTATTGCAATGCCCTCCTCCTCAATGCGGAGGAAAAAGTCCTAAACAAGCTTCAATTGGTGCAAAACGCCTCAGCTAGAATCCTACTGGGCATACCCAAGTACACCTCCATCACATCTTCCATTCAACAGCTTCACTGGCTTCCTGTAAGGAGCCGTACGAAATTTAAAGCACTTTGTATTGCTTACAAAGCGATTAACAACTCTGGCCCTCAGTTCCTTAAGTATACTTTCCGTCCACTTGTAAACTCCAGGACCCTTCGTTCATCTTCAGCTTATCTGCTCAATGTCCAACGCACCAGGAAAGCCAACTGGGGCGACAGATGCTTCGTGATTTCCACAGCCAGATTATGGAATTCCCTCCCCCCTACCATTAAAACCTCCCCCGCTCTCCTTAGTTTCAGGAAGCAAGTAAAACTTGGCTGTATCCACATTTAAAATTTCTGTAACTGTCATCTCCTGATCACCTAAAGGGCAGAGACACCCCTGGGTATTTGCGCGCTATAAAAAGCGCCAAAACATAAACATTTTATAATGGTCAGAAGGCCTACAAAGCAGGGGGATTGATGTAATTCCATTTTCTGAGATATTCAGAAATAGAGCACGCGAGAATAGGTCTTTATCAACGCACTCACTTTCAGATGGTAGAGATTGCTTGCATGAAACAGAGGAATTAAAAATCTGTATTACAAACAAATGGTAGACAAGTGAAACTTAAAGCTTGCCCCCCTTTCTTTTAAGTGGAATTCAAAAGAAGAGTGCCCAAAATGGAATTGGCTACCCGGTGTGCTATCGAGTAGACCTAACAGTAAACATCTACAACTGCCATCCTTTTAGCAATGAACTAAAAGTATTATCTTGGAGTGTTGCAGGAATGAAGAATAGTAGAGATAAAGTTACAATATTTAAGTGCATTCGACTCAAACGTGATTTGTCTTCAGGAGACCTGATGTACAGAGGAACTTCTATGTAAGGATTATTTCATTTTAGACTGTAAAGCAACCCGTCCAGGAGGGGACTTGCAAAGGGAGGGGTTGCTTGTTTACTGTCAAATAAGATCAAATGGAATTATGACTACTATAAAGATCCTAGTAATCTTTTTCTGGCTATAAAAATGAATACTCTTGATAATAATATAAAAAGTCCACCACTATTGTTGATATATGCCTACATTCCACCAGATGCCTCCCATGATGCGCTCTTACAGGCGATTTTTTTATTCAACATAAAAAAGTTAATATTGTAGAATTTTCCCCTCATATAGTTCTGGTAGGGGATCTGAACTGTAAAATCTCCAATTCTACTTTGGAAATATTCCGAAACAAAGAAAAAGAAGAATCTATGCAGATCCCTCAAGCGTTCTTTCCACAAAACATTAGAACTAATAAGAGAGGGGAAATGCTAATGGATGAACTGATGACGGCTGTATAGTAAATGGCATTATAGTAAATGGAAGATTTCCTTCAGATACACCGGCATAGTGGAGAATCTATCTTAGACTATGTGGTAGTTGGAAGTTCCTCTTTCTATTCATTAAAAGACCTAAAGGGCTCTAATTCTTCCTGCATTGACCATAAAGTATTAACTCTTACTATAGATTTAAATGTGTCTGTGCACGATCAATGGGCTTTAAAGGGTGAATCTGATAGTTTCTCTCAGAAAACAGGGAGATGTTATTGAAAGCCATCTCTGGCCTGGACAGTGTTCTAGAGATCACTGTAGAGAACTTGTCTAGTTGGAATGGAAAATAAATTGCTAGTTTTAACACATTTATGAATCAAATGGTAGAAATTGCAAAGAAGGTGAATCAAAGAAAAAACCCTAAAGTAGTCCCTAGACTATCTTGCTGTTAAATATTGGAATAAATAAACTAGTTAGGGAACAATACTTGAATTACTCCTCAGAACTTTATTATAGAATATTACTATTAAAAGGAGGAGGACTCGGGAAAGGTTAAGCTAAGACAAGAGAAGGAAGATAACATTTGGATTTATTTGAGAGAAGCAGCCTCTAAAGGTCACGTAAGAACCTTTTGGCCTCTTATCGGGGAGGGATGTGGAGCTAGATCACAATCACTTCCTGTGGTCATTGAGGAGCACAAATGAATTAGCTTTACTCAGGATCTGTATGCAGATAATGCAATGGGAAAATAAGTATATTGTACTAATGGAAGACCCTTTATCGTATGATTCACCATCTGTAAAGGAAATAGAAATGGCGATTAGGGGGGTGCGCTCCTCCGGGGCATGGGCCCGATGAATTACCAATTACAGTTTTAAAAGAAATTAGTGTACGGTGGAGTAAAATTCTTTATTCAGTGTTCAATCACTGCTATGCAAATAAATTGGTTCTCCCCTCTTGGAAGGGGAGTATAATAGTCCTTCAATTTAAGAAAGGAGATCGAGAAGCTCCACAGAAGTATCGTCAAATTGCACTTCTTGACGCAGTGAGTAAAGTTTTTACTAAATGCCTTTTGTCCCACAATAATGATTGGGTGGTTGCGGAAAAATTGTAACCGTTGGCGCAAACCGGGTTTAGGGCAAGGCATGGAACAATTGATGTTTTGCATGGAACAATTGATAACCTAACTGCATTACAGGTAATAACTGAAAAATATGTCAAAGTTAGAGGAGGAAAAATGTATACAGCCTTCATAGATTTTTCCAAGGCATTTGATAAAGTAGATTGTTTATTGCTGTGGAGAAAACTCTCAGACCTGGGTATGCCGGCTACCCAATTGGAGTTCGGGCTCTCCATACAGATAATTGGTGCAGAGTCCTAATGGGTGGGGAAAGAGTTTTCTCCCAAAGCATCTCCACAGCAATGGCCTAAAATAAGGATGTTTATTAGCTCCTTTACTTTTCTCCCTATATATTTCAGATTTTCCTCACAATTTGGCTCAAAGTTAGGGTATTGCCCCATTACTGGGGGGAAAACCGATTGCATGTTTACTTTATGCAGATGACATAATAATATTGGATGTAAAGCCTAGGGGATTAAATAGTCGTCTACAGGCACTACATAAAATTGCAGAAGCCCACTATCTAAAGATTATTATACCTAAAATTAAAATGTTGTGCATGCATGGAAGAAAACAGCTGCAGTATGGGAATTTTGTATGGTCTGTGATTGGCCAAAAATTGGAATTTGTAAAATCTTATGTTTTCCAGGGAAAAGTAGTGTGTGGCAACCAAAGTGATAAAGCCTATATAGCAAATAACATCCGTAAGGCTACCACGCAGGGGATAAGTTTGGGCTCCTTCTATAGATCAACTGGAAAGACATTTCACATTCTTGTTAGAGGTTTTCCGTGCAAAAATATCTGTCTCTCTGTTATATGGTATTGAATTGCTTGACATAGAGAAATGAGTTTTTTAAAATACAACAGAAGGACACATTTTAAGGAGCCTAGCCTCAGTCAACTCTGCTTGCTCAGTGGCTGCCCTAAGGTTAGAATTTGGTTAAAGAAGCAGTTGGGGAATGGGTCTTGCGGGGATAGTGCGATGGGTTGTAAGCCTGGTAAAGGGTGATCCTGGCACACTAAGATTTTTCATCCAGAAAGAAATATTAGAAAATTTGAAGGAACAGTCATTAGTTCCTAAAAAAAATTTAGGATTTCGGTTGATTTGCTTCAACTGCATGAGTGTCTGTATTTTCATCCTCTGGCCATGTCAATTAAGATCCATCTTGAAACAGGCTACCAGGGAATTAAGTTTCACTGGGGCTGGGGATGCTCGCATCCTAAAGAGGGGTATACATCCGTCTATAGACTCCTGTGAGATAAATAAAGCACATGCTTATATTTCCTGGAACCTGCCCCATGGAGTAAACTGGTTCTCGCTATTATTGAGACAGGGTATGCTCCCTTTAAATAATGTGCTGTCTAAAAGGTATGGTTCTCCCCGATCTGTATTCTGTGTAATAACTCCAACCAGGACGTTAATCATGTGTTATTTATTTGCCCAGCTTTATTATTCTATCGGCGTAAATGGATGAGACCTATTTGTCTACAATTATGTATCCTCTCAGTGTCTGCACTAATTGATTTTATTTATGAGCCAACAAATGAAATGTTTTGTCATAGGATTTTTAATTTTTTAACATGTTTTATAAATTTGTATTACATTGTATATAGGAAGCAATTATTAACTTTGGTTTTAACATGATGTTTTAGTGTTAAGAGAGCATAAAGGATATTTTAATTATTTCCTAATGTATAAGAAACTGTGTTGCACAAAACATTTATATGTAGTTGGTCATTTCAATTTATGTGGATCTCTTCGGAGTTCCAAGAGCATAAATAAATAAACTTGAAATTTGAATTGCCAATACTAGGTTGGAGCTTTCAATTCTGCATTCCCTCGTAAACCAGGAAGCTGGCCCTGCTTTAGGGTTACTAGGCCTTGAATTGCTACTGAGTGCAAGGAAGTGTGAGCTTATTCAATCAAAGAAACAGGAGTGGATTAAATCTACTTATGCTAATCCTCCTGCACTTTGAAGAAGGTTCTGTAATTCAAGCGTGCCCACTACCAGGTCTTACTGTATGTCCTTAATTTTTCCTTCATATATGGCCACCTATTGACAGTTCAACCTGCGGCAAACATTAGATGGAAAAACTTCCTTCGAAATGCTCATGGGCAGGGTGCCAATAGAGAGGCCGCCCCAGGGAGGCTTCATACTTAAACAGAGTGGATTGTGGTCACTGTTGGTTGTGGCTCCCACAGCCATATAGATTACACTTGTCCAGAGTCTCAAGTCTAGAAGAATGTAGTTGATACATGATGAACCACTCCCCCTGTTAAAGGTATTAGCACCTTGACTATCTGATTTGGTTCTCCCATTCACAGCCGTTAGCCCTTACTCAAGATTATGGGCGTTATCCTTGATTGCCAGTTGCATCCATTCCTTTATAGGTGGAAGAGCCAGAGGAGGAACGGACCACTTCTGATCATCCTCACACATCCCCATTGGATCTTCCTGGTCTAAAGGTTCAAAGATGTTGTTGAAATCACCTGCAACTATTGTTCTGGATTGCAGAGAACTTTTATCCAATAGTGCCTCTAGTTGTATTAGTGCTGTAGAAGATCGACGCCCTCTGCTCCCCCTCACTTATATGTTAAATAGGGCAGTAGGTTTCCTTGAGGGGCCCTCAATATGGATCCCCAGACTCTCTGGGCTACCAGTGGTAAGGGGGAAGATTGGGCCTCCCAATGTGATCTTAATCCATATTAGCAGGCCCCCTGCCAAGTGTCCTTTCCTCCCTTTGATTATGTGGGCACCTCAGCTTGGTATTCGTTCCTCCAGAAAAAGTCCACAACTTCACCCAGTAGTGGATTCTTTTTGTTACAGATAAGATGGAGCATGGCTTCAAATCTGTTCTTAATGTATATACAATCATTTGCAGAATCATTTGTACAGAATTCACTAGCAGTCTTGAAATCTGTCTCTGCAATGATTGCATTAGCTTGCCTGAGAAAGTCATGAATATCACCCCAAGCATACTTTGCACAGCTCAAAGTAACAAACCAGGTAGGTGACACTAGATTGCATAACATGCACCTTTCCTCATTGTGGTGACAAAAACAATATCCATTGGTATCACGCTGGCAAGCAATGACATTCATCAAATTACATTCTAGTACCTCATCTTTACCATGTACTTTTTCCACAAAATCTCTTGAAGTGATGTTATCAAACCATGTTGTTGTTTTCATAACATGGCCCACAGCATAAAATAGCATGGACATATTGCTTTCAAACCAAAAGTAGAAGATTTATGGTATGTTTTGCCTAAAGCACAGATCTTCAGAACATAATTTCAGTCAAAAGATCTGGGTTTAATCCATCACCGTTCTTTAGCCCACTCTGCCACCCCAGTTCAGACATGGCTATATGTAAATCAGTCTGACCCTGTGCCTCATGGGAACAGTCCAGCCCGAACTGCCAAGCCATGTCTTCCCTGGACCGGAAACCCAGTTTCCGAGGACCGGTTTCTGGCATTCCAGCCGTCTTCAGCCTGGCTTGCTTGAATCCAGTGGCAAAGTGAGCAAAGGACTCGCGTCTGAGCATACCCTGCCACACTTATGGCAGCCAAGAGCGGTACAAAATGGGGTGGTGATGGACGGAGCATCTGAATCAATCAAACACTCACACCCAGTCAAAAGATCTGGGTTTAATCCATCACCGTTCTTTATCCCACTCTGCCACCCCAGTTCAGACATGGCTATATGCAAATCAGTCTGACCCTGTGCCTCATGGGAACAGCCCAGCCCAAACTGCCAAGCCATGTCTTCCCTGGACCGGAAACAAGCTTCCGAGGACCGGTTTCTGGCATTCCAGCCGTCTTCAGCCCGGCTTGCTTGAATCCAGTGGCAAAGTGAGCAAGGGACTCACGTCTGATCATACCCTGCCACACTCGTGGCTCCTGCCCTACCATAGCAAACTGCTTTGGTTTTTGAAAGAGAGAGCAGGAAACCTGCTCTTTCTTTCAAAAATCAAAGGGGATTGGTTTTCTACATGGGGAGCTGCATTTTAGCTGCTCCCCAAGCGGAAAAGCAGTGATCACCGCCCCGGGGGGATGGGCCCCGGAGACAAAAAGTGGCCACAGGAGGGGGGCAAAGCAGCCCCTTCCTAATTTTTTTTTTTTTAAAAAGGGATGGGGTCCCCGGAGCAGAGTATTGTCCTGAGAGGGGGGGCCGCGTGGCCCCCTTCCCATTTTTTTTTAAATTAAATATTGGCGGCCGGCCCTAAGGGATGGGGTCCTCAGGGCTCAAAAAAAAGAAAAAGAATGGGGGCTACACAGCCCCCTTCTTAAAAGTATATATATTTTTTAAATGGAATCGAGAGGAGGCCATGCCCCCTTCCTGCACCTCTCTGCAAACGCGCCCCCTGGCGTGTTTGCAGAGTGGGAACTAACTCCCCTTGCATACTGAGGGTCACTAGGGGCTAACTAGCTCACCAGTAGCCTCCAGTATGGGCCAGGGGGCTGCGTTGCAGAGTGGTGTAAAAAGGGGGGTGGCCTCAGAACACCTCTCTGCAACACAGCCCCCTGGTGCATACTTGAAGTTCCTGGTGGGCTAGTTGGCCCCCAGGGACGCCCAGTATGCAAGGGGAACTAGTTCCCCCTCTGCAAACACGCCAGGAGGCTGCGTTGCAGAGAGGTGATAAAAGGGGCATAGCCTCATTACAACTCTCTGCAACGCAGCCACGTGGCGCATACTGGAGGTTCCTTGTGGGCTAGTGGCCCCCAGGGACCCCCAGTATGCAAGGGGACTTAATCCCCCAACTTAGAACATGCTACAGGCGCGTTTGCACAGTGGTGAAGGTAGGGGGCGGTGCTTGAGGTGATACTTGTGCAAACATGCCCTGTGCAGTGTTTTAAGTTCGGGAATTAATTCCTCTTCAATCCAGAGGTCCTCTAGTGGCCAGCTTTTCCAACAGGTACCTCCAGTAAGTGCCACTGAGCTGCGTTGCAGAGTGTTGTAAAAAGGGGATGTGCCCTCTGAACACCTCTCTGCAATTCCCCAACCTAAAACGTGCCACAGGGCGTGTTTGCACACATGTCACCTCAGGCCCCACCCCCTTCCTTCACTATTTAGCAAAATATTCCTCTAAAATCAGCCGAACTACGAATTCCGATTTACTCACCTGTTATCATCAGAAACGTCAGTGCTGCATCTTTGAGCCCAGTACAGACCCTGAAATGTAAATCTGAAAGCGTACTTGCCAGTAACTTGTATTTCCTTCCATAGGAATCTATTGTGTGGTTTTCACCAGAAAAGATTCTAAGTGTCTATTTTTGAAAGGTACAAATATTCCTCTAAAGTCAGCCGAACTACGAATTCTGATTCACACACTTGTTATCAGGAGAGACCTCAGTGCTGCATCTTTCAGCCCACTACTGATCCTGAAAAGTAATTCTAATTGTAGTTACAATAACTTGAATTTCCTTCCACAGGCTAACATTGACTGGTTTCACTTGGAAATTCTTCTAAGTGTGGAGTTTTGGAACATTAAAAAATTCCTCTAAAATCAGCCGCAATACGAATTCTGATTTACTCACCTGTTATCAGGAGAGACTGCAGTGCTGCATCTTTCAGCTCACTACTGTTCCTGAAAAGTAATTTTAACCGTACTTAACAGTAACGTTAATTTTCTTCCAAAGGATATCATTGCCTGCTATATGAAATATATATAAATTAAAAATATATAAAATAAAAAAAATATTACAATTTCAATTTTTTTAAAAACGTTTTTTTTCTATTTATATTAAAAATGTGTAATGTAATTTTAAGAATTAAATATCTAAAAAGAAAATACTTTAAAACAATGTAGTAAATCAGTATAAAAAAATATATAACAATACATTTAAAAATTATCATTCACAAAACCTTTGAAATTCACTGAAAAAAACCATAAGTTTCAGCCAAGGTATAGTTAGGAATTAGCATTTAAAAAACCTTAGAAATTCACTGAAAAAACCATGGGTTTCACACATGTTACAGTTAGCTTAAAATTTCACTCATACAAAACCATTGAAATTCCCCCGTTATACTCTGTTCAGCAAACTATAACTTGCGAGCCCGCAATGTACTGCTGATCACATCACATATTACATCACTCATGACATGGTAAGTGACATCACTCATGAAATCAATGATGACATCTCAAATGACATCACTGATGAGCTTAATAAATTTGCAGGGGGACTTAGCCTACTTAAGGTTTAATTGTCTTACAGCGCTGTTTGGACTTCAGCCACCAACGTGAAAATGCTAGTCTAAAATATGCCACGCCCACTTATGGTGTTTGTATATAATGAATAAAATACGTACTAAGTGATGTTTCTTTCAATCCCTCTACAGAGCCTTCCATGATGTCATTTGAGTTGTCATCAGTGATGTCATCAGTGATGTCACTGACCATGTCATGAATGATGTAATATGTGACATCATCATCAGTGGATTGCGGGTGCGCGATATATAGTTAGCGCATCTAACTATATATGGAATTTCAATGGTTTTATGCGAGTAAAATAAGGTTTTGTAAATGCAAATCCCTAACTATATATGGCCTAAAACCAATGGTTTTTTCATTGAATTTTCAAGGTTTTGTAAATGCAAATTCCTAACTATATATCCACTATAACCTATGGTTTTTTCTGTGAATTTCATTGGTTTTTTAATAGCAAATATGAAAAGCTTTAAAATGTCAAGTACGTGATAGATAAAAACATTTTCGTATTTATGCACGCTGATGTGCTTTGAACGCTGCACCCCCCCCCTCTTTTCTCTTAGTAGTACTCTCTCTTTGCAGATAGTGAACGGTAGTTAACGCAGGCCTTTGCCCCCGTTGTAATCCGTCGTGCTTGCTTGTCTCTCCATTTGATTGATTGTTATCCAAGCATTTACTGTTTTAGAATTGGTTCTCTTTGGATCATTCTCTATTTACAAACAAGCACAAAGTCGCAATACTCTGTTTAGTCTTTGCAGATAGTGAAAAATCGTGTAAAAAAATAAAAGTAATCCAGCAAAATCAGTAGGCCACTAATTGGATCTCTTTTTGACCTCGCTAAAATAGAAATATTAGGAACAACCCTTCATGAGAAATACGAAAATAGTGAGATGAACTGAGCTCCACACCATGAGGGCTGCAAGACAGCTCGACTCCGTCACCCACCCCGCCCAAAATAACGACAAACCCTATGCAAATATTAAAAATATAGACAACACACCAGCAAAGAAACAGGGTAAAACATTTTATTAAATAACTATTTACATAACTATTTTATACTTTTTTTTGCCCGATCCGGCTAGCTCAATTGATCGAGCATGAAACTCATGCACTCTGATAGCATGCGTTGCTACTGATGCTATGCAGACCAAAACTGGTTTTCAGTTTGTACATTTTTCTAGATTTTTCAATCCAAGGTTGGTTGACTTTGTAGAACGATGGCTTCAGATTTTCAACATACGGTGTGGTGGCGCGGACTGGGAGGGGGCGCTTCGCTCCTGCCCCCTCCCCAAGTAAGATTTTCATACGTGAAAGTACGTTAATGGTTTTGGTCCCTGAGTTGCTTCAATGTCACTGCCATTCTCAAATGGCATAAGTTCTGGATGTTGGGTGCCATAGTTAAGAGTTCTGAGCAGTGCTTGTAACACTGTCTGAAGCTTATTTTCACCTACTGCAGCTTCACTATTCTCAAAGTAAGTGAGTGTCGTTTGTGGACCTGACTGCATTTGAAAACAATGTGATATGTTACCTTCCTAAACAGCTTGACGGAGGCCCCTGAGGGGCGGTGTGATGGCCATGGACTCGGAGAAGACGCTTGGCTCCGACACCATCCCCAAGTCTTATAGCACTGGTGTAGCCTGAGATCGCCCCCGACATAGGCGGCCGGCTCCCGGGGTCCGGCGGAACTTTTTGCCTTTTGATGACTCTTCAATTCTGGACCTTGTCCCACAATCCGTTTGACCTGAAGACACGCTGTAGTGGGGCGCCCCTTTACCGTTTCAGTTGCCATTCCGCCCGCTTTTGCTACACTGTGCCTCTTCCCCCATTCAGCTGTTTACCGCCCGCTCTTGCGACTACAGCGTCTCGTTCACCATGTAGTTGAGTTGCTCCCGCTCTTGCGGTGCAGCGATAGGCGGCTGCCACAGGACTCTCAAAATGGCGGCCGGCTCTTCGGTTTTGGGCCTGGTCCACTAAAATGGCCCTGGGACACCTTTGAACTCGGACGCTTCCCTGATAGGGCTTGGGTCCCATTCTCGAAAGCGTCCCCTCAGCCGTGAAGATTCTACAAAAGTCTTGGGGGCCTCCGACTCCCGCAGGCTTCTGGTGGGGAGCGGCTGCCATGTCTGCTCGTGGAATGGCCACGACGGAGCTACGAGATGGAAGTGCTCTCATGCTGACGCCAGCTTTAGTCTGAAACATCCAGAAACACTGTAGACTACCAATTCGATCAGTTCCGGTAGCACCCCAACATGACCCGGAAGAGAAGAACTTGCCCTCCCCTCTTTGACTGATGGTTCTTGTTGCCTGTCCCCTCTGTTGTCATTTAACAGAACTTTTTGGACTGCTGAAAGGGGTTGTATTCCGAACGCTGGTTGGTGGAGACATTTTGACTATATTCTTGACCTACGTTGTCGCGTAATGCGTTATATGACACGCCGCGTTAGCGCACCCGGAAGTGATCCGAGGCGCGGCGCGCAGCGCGTAACGTAAGCATAACAGGTCATGTGACTTGTTAATAAAACTTTTCATTGGTTCATTTTACTTTTGTTATTTTAATGATGAAAAGCTTGGTCATATGACCTAAAAATTACGCTTTTTATTGTTTTCGAACATTATTTTTTTTAAAACATATGTTATAATATTCCAGGCTAATGTACTTTCCCGGAAAATGTACAACTGTCCTGCAAGTAAAATATATTCCTTTTTCGAGAAAAAGGGCGTTTCTTCGTTCCATGACGGAGCCGTTGAGTAAAAGATACTCGGCCTGCTGTCTTAGTCGCCGATACGCCTGATTATCAGATTCTTATCGATCACTTTATGTTGCAGGAGTGGAAAACACAACTGCCCTTGACCATTTATCTTTACTGCGGTCCTACATATTATACCTTTTATCCGTCATGTAATTGGACTGCTTTATTTCACTTGCCTTTTACTGATTCGAAAACAGTGACTAAAAGTAAAAACTTTACCAATGTAAATACTACTACCGTGTTTTGTTTTAAAAACCTTTATTGTGAAAATGTCAGTATACAAATACGGGCCTATAACCACGTGGGCCGGCCACGGAGCAAACTGAAATCGTATATGATGAGGAGACATTTACACTGTAGAGGAACGTAACGAGCGGGCCATTAGGTTGCAAGAACTAAGGTGTCTAACAGTTGCGGAATCGGTGGACGTACATTTTGTAATTAAAATAAGACAGGGCCACTTACAATAACATTTTCTAGATATACATTTGCGGGCAAGGAGTTACGAGTCCCATTTATACCGGCGCCATTTTGGGCGAGGCCGGGCAGGTCCAAGATATAGTCAAAATGTCTCCACCAACCATCGGCCAGAACAGAACCCCTTTCGGCCCTTTATGCTACAAGATGGTGTCTTCCATTCAGAAAATATTGTTGGCAGCATTTTGAAAGGAAACAGAAACAGCCGTTCTCCTAGTGAGTTTCACATTGTTACATTTAGGAAGAATGTTGAAGAGTAGTATGTGGAAAATCTGAAGCCATTTTTCTACAAACTCTCAATCAGACTTGGATGGAAAAAAAATCCTGAAGAATGTACAAACTGAAAACCAATTTTTGTCTGTATAGCATCAACAGCAACGCTTGAGTCAGCTTTGTGTCAAGCCGCCATTTTCATTCAATCAATAGCGTCCCCCTGCACACATTCAGGGTCCTGGTCGTGTCTTCAGATGAAACTGATTGTAGGAAAAGAAGCAGAAAGGAAAAGGAAAAAAGTTCCGCCGGACCTCGGGAGCCGGCCGCCTATGTCATGTGCGACCTTTGGCCACACCAGGGCAATAGTGAAGCTGCAGCAGGTGCAAATAAGCTTCAGACAGTCTTACAAGCACTGCTCAGAACTCTCAACTATGGCACTCAACATCCAGGACTTGCCATTCGGATCTTGGCGCCTTGTGCTGGTTCCGACCTATTCACACATCGGTCCACTACTGACATCACCTCATAAGCCAACGGGGCACCCCACGCCGACTTTCGGCGCAGCATTGTAGGATGGCCACACCAGTGCGGCAACTTGCTGGACACAACCGCGGTGCCATCCGGATCTCGGCGCGTTCGACTCACTGTACCGCAAGAGTGACCGCAACTCAGCTGGACACGCCGTCTTTCGGCGCAGCATTGTAGGATGGCCACACCAGTGCGGCAATTTGCTGGACACCACCTCGGTGCCATCCGGATCTCGGCGCGTTCGAGTCACTGTACCGCAAGAGTGACCGCAACTCAGCTGGACACGCCGTCTTTCGGCGCAGCATTGTAGGATGGCCACACCAGTGCGGCAATTTGCTGGACACCACCTCGGTGCCATCCGGATCTCGGCGCGTTCGAGTCACTGTACCGCAAGAGTGACCGCAACTCAGCTGGACACGCCGTCTTTCGGCGCAGCATTGTAGGATGGCCACACCAGTGCGGCAATTTGCTGGACACCACCTCGGTGCCATCCGGATCTCGACGCGTTGTGCTGCCTTCGGCCTATTCGCACATCGGTCCGCTACTGACGCCGCCTCACGTGCCAACGGATTTTCTACGCTTTTTCTAGCCCTATGCCGCATAACAGGTCATGTGACTTGTTTATAAAACTTTTCATTGGTTCATTTTACTTTTGGTTTCCTAAAGATGGAAGGCTTGGTCATATGACCTAAAAATAACACTTTTCATTGGTTTAGAACATTTTTTATTCCCAAACGATGAAAGCCCCACCTTGTTTCTGGATCATTCAGACTGAAGCTGGCGTCAGCATGAGAGCACCACCATCTCGTGGCTCCGTCGTGGTCATTCCGCGAGCAATCATGGCAGCCGCTCCCCACCGGAAGCCTGCGGGAGTCGGGGGCCCCCAAGACTTTTGTAGAATCTTCACGGCTGAGGGGACGCTTTTCGAGAATGGAGCCCAAGCCCT
Organism: Lissotriton vulgaris; assembly: GCF_964263255.1. Lineage (NCBI taxonomy): Eukaryota > Metazoa > Chordata > Amphibia > Caudata > Salamandridae > Lissotriton > Lissotriton vulgaris. The sequence continues at coordinate 114,595 of NW_028243749.1, forward strand.
AGCAGGCAAGCGTCCGAGTTCCAAGGTGTCCCAGGGCCATTTCAGTGGACCAGGCCCAAAACCGAAGAGCCGTCCGCCATTTTAAGAGTCATGTGGCAGCCGCCTATTGCTGCACTGCAAGAGTGGGAGCAACTCAACTACATGGTGAACGAGACGCTGTAGCCACAAGAGCGGGCGCAACTCAGTTGGATGGCCGCCACCTGGGGAGGCCCGTTCACGCCGCCTCCCCCACGCCCCCCCCCCCCCCGGGCCGCCGCACGCCAATTTTCGGAGCAGCATTGTAGGATACCAAAACCAGTGCGGCAGTTTACTGGACATCACCTGGGTGCCATCAACATCTCAGCGCGTTCTGCTGCCTTGGGACTATTCGCACAACAGACCGCTACTGACGAGGCCTCCCCCCGCACCACCCGGGACGCCCCACGCCAATTTTCAGAGCAGCATTGTAGGATCCCAAAACCAGTGCGGCACCCAGGCAACATCACCTGGGTGCCGTCCAGAACTCTGCACGTTGTGCTGCCTTGGGACTATTCGCACAAAAGACAGCTTCTGACCATTGTTGCTTTTTTGGGTGAAAAATGTTTAAATGTTTTTACAGTTTTTGTTCCGTTCATTATAGTTAAATGTTAATAAAGTTTTAAAATCTAACTTTGTTGGAGTGCTATATATGTTTAAAAAATCGGGTGAATGGGGCCTTGAATCGGGTTATTGTCATGTGTGGGCTTTGCAAGTGTACTGCTACAAGATCGGACATTTCAAACTCAAATGCACGTTCTTTTTCTTACCTTTCCAAAGCATGGAGCGCAATAGCAGGCAGAGAAAGGGTGATGCACGTGTTGAACACTGCCTGGCCTGGCAAGTTGCTGGCAGTGCCCCCCCTGCCCGCTCCTGAAAGAGGGCACACACACACCGCCGCCCCGAGTACTTCACAAATCTTTAAAAGACCATGCGCTTGTTCATGAGGCTTAAATGGTTTATCACCCCTTCTAGAACCCCTGCATCGACCCTCTGACGTTTCCTGGAAGAATTAGCACGTAACACAATACCAAGCCCTGTCAGCTGAAACCCCCGAGAAATCATGGGGCATATTATCAAGGGGGTTTATTTCCGCTTTTTTGGCTTTAAAAGCCCAAAAAAAAAGAGATAAAATTATCTCCCTATTACCAAGCTGTCGCTAACACCAGTTAAAAGGAGATAGCGACCATCTTGGGCCCCGCTTTGCATATCAGTGATATTTATCACTAATGACATGCAAAGTGGGCGTGCCAAGATTTTAGCGACTGGAAACAGTCCCTAACCATCGCTATCTCCTATTACCAACTTTTGGAGATATTCGCGCTGCCCTGAGCAGTTTTAGCCATGTTATCCAATGGGAAGTGGATAACATGGCTAAGAGCATTTGCTGGATAATGCATGAATATCGCTGACTTTTCAACGATATTCATGCATTGCGGCCGTTTTTTATCGCATTTGCGATAAACCTTGCTAATAGCAAGGTTTATGTGCGATAAAATTCGCCGATGTGCGGCGATAATTTTTGTCTCTAAACAAGTTAGAGACAAAAATTATCGCTAGTTGTTGGTAATATGCCCCCGGGTTTTTCCTTGCAGGAATCGGGAAGCGAAAGACTAGCACTGAAATCAGTAGTCTCACGCCTGAATCGGGAGGGTTGGCATGTCTGGATACTCTACAGCTGGGGCCATAAACTACATCCGCAGGGCTAGGTGATAGCCTAGGTCCGGCCTGGACAATCGGACACAGAGGAAGAGGAGTGTCAGAGGGTGCGGTAGTGAATAGGGTGAAAGGGAGGTGTCGGGCGGGCACAGGGTGTGATTCTCAGAGAAGAGCAGCGCAGATGGGGGGAAGTATATGGCCCATGCATGAGAGAAAGAGCGGGGGTGACCAGTGCGTGGGGGAGATGCTTGCGAGGGTGGGGAGCCATGCTGAGGATCGGCGGCGTGCAGAGAGTGGCCCTGGTCAAGGCATCAAAAATGGCTGCCGTGCACGACAAAATTGTGGCATTGGACAAAAACGTAAGATGGCGCAGACAATGTTTATCAATAAGGATTCATTTATAACAAAATATTTACTCGCAGTGACAAAATGGTGGTCAACACTTCCTGATTTCCATCGAATCGAACGTTAACAAACGTCACGCAGCAAAAAAAAATAAAAAAGCTCACGCACAGAGCAGTTTTTAGCCATGTTATCCAATGGAAGGTGGATAACATAGCTAAGAGCATTTGCTGGATAATGCATGAATATCGCTGACTTTTCAGCGATATTCATGCATTGTGGCCGATGTGCGGCGATAATTTTTGTCTCTAAACAATTAAAACGAAGCACAAAATGGCGAATTCCCGTTTCGCTACCAGTTTGCGGCCCAGTTCGCGGCCCGTGAAGCGCTTCTACCGTTTATTTTCCCCACGGGACCCTTTAATAACCCCAACAACATTCCCCCTTCGTTTTTCACCTCTTCTTCTCTCTCGATCCTACCGAGAGATAAGATGGCGGCCGCTCCAGACTGTTTAGAATGTTGACAGACACCGGAGAGCCAATCAGCTTTCTGCGCGCAAAGTTCCGTTTCGCGAAAAGTAAGCGGACCGGATCGCTGCCCGGAGCGCTGTTACAGATATATATCTTGTTTTGAACGTTAATTTCTCAAAAACTACTGGAGCACATATATTTAGACCTAGCAAAGGCACATCGGGCTAACAGTCCCTACAATTTTGCCAAGTTTCGTGCAAATCCATTCAGCCGTTCGAGCTAAAAGTGAGTCCAACCGCCCTATGGAAAAATGAATGGGAAAAACGCGTTTTGGGACCCCCCTTTTTTCTCAGCCCCCCCTTGACGAAACCCCACCAAGTTATAGTGAGTCCAAATAACTATAACATGGGAATTTCAGTGGTTTTATGTCAGTAAAATTTCCAGCTAACTTTAACTGGTGTGAAACCTATGTTTTTTTCAATGAATTTAATAGGTTTTTTAAATGCTAATTCCTAACTATAACGGATGTGAAACCTATGGTTTTTTTCAGTGAATTTCATAGGTTTTTTAAATGCTAATTCCTAACTATAACTGGTGTGAAACCTATGGTTTTTTCAGTGAATTTCATAGGTTTTTTAAATGCTAATTCCTAACTATATATAAGGCCCCAAGCCTATAGTTTTTTCTTTGAATTTCAAAATTTTGTTAATAGCAAATGTCTATAGCTATGAAATGTAATATTTTTGAAAATGAATGAATCCTATATTTTATTTCTATTTAAAACAATTTTTTAATGTATATATATATTTTATTTTATTTTTTACCCTGGAGCGCTCCCGGGTCGCGCCCCGGTGAGCGCCCCGGAAAGCGTAGTTTTTTGAAGCGCCCCAGGGCGAGCTCCGGAGAGTGTCCCATTAGCGCTATTGCCGCAAACGAAAACATCATCGTGACGTATCGCGTAGCCGCGTCCACGTGATACGCACGGCATAAGCGCACCCGGAAGCACTCGAGCGAATACGATCGCGCAACGTAAACATCCGACACGCTTACGCGACGCGCCCGGGGGCGCCCCGCGTAAGCCCGTCAGTCATGTGACCTGAAAATAACACTTTTTATTGTTGCAGAACAGTTTTGGTTTCATAATGATGAAATCCCTGGTCTTGTGACCTGAAAATAATACTTCTCATTGGTTCAGGCCTTTTTTTTTCAAATGATGAAAGACCCCACCTTTTTTCCTTATTCTGACTTTGTCCTTTGACTTAGGAAGACCTGTCTTGCAATCTTTGAGGTATATTTTGTACTTTGAAATGGCTTCAATAGCAGCAGCAGCTGGAGCATCTGCACCACCACTACCACCACCACCACAACCACCAAGAGGACCACCACAAGATTACATTGGTGGTCAACAAGAGGGGGAGGAAGAGGAGGAGGAGGAGAAGGTGGCTGCAAGAAAACAATACCCCATACCAGCCAAGACCACACATTGTATGGGAGTTTTTTTCGATACCAGAGGGCAAGAAAAAAGTCAATGCGGCCAAGGTGACTTGCCTAATCTGTGGCATGGAACTTTCAAGGGGGAACCCTAATAAGAAATACTCTTTTGGAAACAACACCATGATTCGCCACATGCAGCGCAGGCATCCAATCAACTATTCTGCTGCAGAGATTAGGGAACTGGCCAGTAACCCTCCACAATCTTCAAGCACCTCCTCCAAAAGAAAGCAACCCACTCCATCGGGACCAGAGACAAGGGATCAGCCACGGTTTGCGGATTTCCAAATAACACGTATTAATTGTGGTGAGACCATCTCCTATGGTGATAAAGCTCCTCGTCCTTGCTGGGGACAACCACAAATGTCCCAAAACCCCCTCATTTTCTTTTTTTTTTTTTTTTTTTTGCTCCAGTTGAGCCATTTTTAATTCCCTGTTTTTTTGTTTCTCCCCAAAAAATAACAAAAAAAATATAAAATAGTTCATAAAAGCCAAAAAAAGTACAAAATGTTCCCAAAAAAAATTATTTTGCAGTGCGGGGCCCTTTTATAGCCCCCACATCAAACCTAGGGGGTCAGGGGGGTCTACCCTGCCCCCTTATGGTCATTTCCCCCTTTTTTTCCACCTCTTGTGTCTCTATCCTACCGAGACACAAAATGGCGGCCGGTCTGGGCTGTTTCGAATGTTTACAGACACCCGAGAGCTGATCAGCTTTCCGTGCGCACCTCGCGTGTCACGCCCGCTGCGCTCCCCAGTGCGCGTACCGGGGCACGGCCATAGATATATCTTTTTTTTTAACCTAAATTATTCAAAATCCACTGGAGCACATATCTTGAGACATAGCAAAGGCACATCGGGCTACCAGTCCCTACAATTTTGGCAAGTTTGGTGGAAATCCATTCAGCCGTTCGGGCTAAAAGTGAGTTTGACCGCCCTAAAGAAATTAACATGGAGAAAACACGTTTTGGGACCCCCCTTTTATCTCGGCCCCCGCTGACAAATCCCCCCCAAACTTCCAAGGAAGGACCGGAGCTCCGCGAGGCAAATTTGAGGAAATTTTCAGGCAGATTCGTCAACCGGCGCCAAAGTTATTCACAATAGAATTTTGAGATTTTGCATTGAAAAAAATCCTAAAAATCCTAACTTTAACTACTTACTGGCGACTGCCAGTAGGTAATATATATATATATATATATATATATATATATATATATATATATATATATATATATATATATATATATATATATATATATATATATATATACATTTATTTATTTAATTATTTTTTCTTTCAAAGGCTCTGCAGCAAAGGATCACTCAACAGCAGGCAAGTTAAAACTTCTATTTATTGCATCTTGAGGGTGATTCAACTCCCATTAGTTCCTCTTGTCAGCCCGATGCATTTCAGTGCTGTCTGCACTTTCTTCTGGGGAAAAATGGCAATGCGGTATTGTGAGGCCATTTCCGCTGTCTTTAGTAGTGCAGTTTCGTAAGTACTTGGTAGCACGTGATCCCTCGCAGTGAATTCTGGTATTTATAGTACTAACTGCCATTCGATTTATCACACAGTGGATTCCGCAAAGACATAGTAATTATACAAGTTTGCAGTTGTGATATGCCCATCCACCGTGATGTTTAGGCACTCCAGTGTGCCCAGGTTACTGAGTACATCCTCATTAGTGTAGTAATCTGCTGCCGCTGTTTCTTGTCAGGCTCAGTCCCTGCATGACGGCCCCTTACTCCGACAGCTCCCTCCTTCATTTCCAGGTGGTGCACCTTTCACAACGAAGCTGTTGTGTATAATTTTTTCTTTCAAAGGCTCTGCCTCAAAGGATCGCTCGACAGCAGGCAAGTTAAAACTTCCATTTATTGCATCTTGATGGTGATTCAACTCTGGTTAGTTCCTCTTGTCAGCCCGACGCGTTCCAGTGCTGTCTGCACTTTTTTTCTGTGGAAAAATGTCAATGCGGTAACGTAAGGCAGTTTCCACTGTCTTTAGTAGTGCAGCTTCGTAAGTGCTTTATAGCATGTGATCCCTCGCAGTGAGTTCTGGGATTTATAGTACTAACTGCCATTAGTTTTATCCTGCATTGGGTTCCGCAAAGACATGGTAATTATACAAGTTCGCAGTGGTGATGTGCCCATCCACCGCAATGCTTACGCATTCCCCCTCAAGATGCAATAAATGGAAGTTTTAACTTGCCTGCTGTTGAGTGATCCTTTGCTGCAGAGCCTTTGAAAGAAAGAAAATATATATATATATATATATATATATATATATATATATATATATATATATATATATATATATATATACATATATATATATATTATCTACTGGTGGTCGCCAGTAGGTAGTTATAGTTAGGATCTACTTTCCATAGGAAATCCGCAACATTCTATTGGCAATTACTTTGGCACCGGTGGACGAATCTTCGCGAATTTTTCCAAGAAAATGGCCTGCTCTGTACCTTCCGTGAAAGTTTGGGGGTGATTCGTGAAGCGGGGGCAGAGAAAAACGGGAGGTCTTAAAACGTGTTTTCCCCATGCAATTTTCCATAGGACCTTTAGCCATGGCTACAGCTCGAATGGCTGAACGGAATTACACCAAATTTGGCAGAGAGGTAGAGTTCGGTACGCAGATCACCCTTTTTGTTAACGGGTGTAAATCCGTTCAGTAGTTCCTGAGAAAATCTAAAGTAAAATCATAGATATAGCTATAGTACTGTACGTGTACAGTAAGCGCACAATTACGAGCACAAACTGCATGCTCATTGGCTGTCAACTGTCTGTCAACATTCCAAACCAGGAAGTGTTGGCAGCCATCTTGAGCCTCGGTAGAACTGAGGCACAAGAAAGCTGTCAAAGAAACGTAAAAACATGCAAAGGCGTAGGGTAGACATACCCTGACCCCCTAGAACTGCTCAGGGTGTCCCAAAAGGCCCCCAATTAATATTATTTTTTTTAAAAAATCATGGGGTATGCGTATTGTGTGAGTACGCGGTGAATAGGAAAAAAAAATAAGTTCGCTTTATTCTAAATTAGCCAAATCCCAGGGGAAATTATTTTTTTTGTAATTGGGGCCCAGAATGGCCCCCCAGCCCCGGGGATTGCCACTCCCTGGGGCTTTTTTGAAAAGTATGTTGGATCATGGCCCCCCGCAGCCCCGGGGACCACCACCCCTCTGGGCTTCATTTTTTTGTTTTTTTTTAAATAATCCTGTGTGGGGGGCTCAAACCCCTCCACTGGCCCCGGGGACCGCCACCTCCCCGGGGCTCTAATTTTGAATGTAGGTGGGTCTGTGACGGACCCCCCAGCCCCAGGGACCACCACCCCCTGGGGCTTTTGATTGTTGGAAGAGGGGCCACTTGGCCCCTCTCCTGGAGCCTTTGATGGCCCTGGGGACCGCCACCTCCCCAGGGACGACTCCTGCAGTGTCCTGGGGTACCTATCCCAGGGATACTGCTATTTGCTATGGTAGGGCGGGAGCCTCGTGGCTCCCACCCTACCATAGCAAACTGCTTTCCTATTTGAAAGAGAGAGCAGGAAACCTGCTCTCTCTGTCAAATAGGAAAGCAAATTGCTTTTCGTCAGAGAGAGCAGCATGTTAGCGGCTCTCTCTGATGAATAGCAATGCCGCTCCCGAAGGACGCGGGGAGCCGGCTGGGACCGTGGGGGCTTTGGGGCTCCCCCCATGGTCCCCAACGTTATATTTTAGCCCCGGGGGATGGAGTCCCCGGGGAGTATAAAAAATTATTAATAGAGTCTATTTTTTTTTACGATTGATTTGCCGTACGCGTACCATGCTTGTATGTACGACGTACGGTGCGAAGTCTGTAAGTCGTCCCATGAGCGTACCTAAGCAAGAAAAACTAAATATATTTTGCAAATATCTATCAAGTTTGTGTGTTTATGTGTTGGTTGGTTCTAATTAGACCTTTTCTCTTTATTGGTACTTACATGTAAGTACTTATTCATAGTCTAAACTTGTTGAGGAGCAGTGTTTTATAGAGTGCTGAACTTTTGACCTCAGTTGAAAGTTAACTTTTGCGTGATCTGCTGGGGGTAGGGTGGAAAGTTATGTCAGTTGGAAAGGTTTGAAATGTTGAACCAATGGAAATGTGTCTTTGGTTTGAATATTGTGTTTATGGAATTTGATTTGTTATTAATGTGTATATATGTGTAAATTGAGAGGGAACATGTGCCATTTGTTTGGTTCTGCTGCAAGCACTGAAGCAGAGAGATTCTGTGTAAGGCTGCTGTGTGAGTGGCATTCTTCTTTATCTACCAATAAGTTTGAAAGGTGAGTTGATAACTTATAAGGGACTGTATGTGTTGCATTTTATTTTTAGTAAGAGTAATGTGTTCATTCCTGTAAAGTTTGCAGAACCATATTCTGAGTTTCTCTGCATTTGGATAACTATTGTGATAAAATCATTTGGTAAGTTAATGTGTTTAGTTAGTCACCTTTGTGCAATAAAGTGCAGCACTAAAACATTTAGAATGTGTGCAGTCACTTTTTTGGTGGTAGAATACTTAATAGTGTTGCTTCTGTAGAATTAGGCTTGTGTTCTAAATCTACAATTTTTTAGTCAGTATACATAGACTGCTGCATACACTTTTTGGCAGATTTTCATGCCCCTTGGGCCTCTTTGTTGTTCTTTTTTTCTCATTTTTGGATGTAATGCTGGCAAAATAATAATGCAGCAAATTGGAAATGTATTTTGAAAATGAGTCAGGATTGTCCACTGAAATGTAGTGGTCATATACATGGAATGTGGTCTGTTACTAAAATGTTTTAGTGTGGTAAATGTGTTTTGGTGAAATGTATTGTTTAACATTTTTTGTCTAAAATCACACTGAGCGTCTGTGTAAATTAAAGAATTATATTTGCACCTTTTTCATAATTTCTGTTCTCTCTCTCACAATCTACCTCTCTCTGCTTATAGTGTCCCCTCTCTTCTGATATTTCCCTACTTTCCTTATTTTCATTTCTACTCAACGGAGTTACCCCATATTTGGCAAAAAGGTAGTGCTTTGTTCAGAAAGTGACTTTTTTTTAAATGGTGTTAATCCATTCAGTAGTTGCTGAGAAGTTCAAAAATAAATGTTTCGGTATCAACGGCCGCGTGGAGTTGCGACCCTTGCCGACCCCGAGCTGTATTCTAATTGGCTGTCAACACTCAAAACCAGGAAGTGTTGGGAGCCATCTTGTGACTCGGTAGAACTGAGTCACAAGAAAAGAGAAAAACAAAGGTGGAAAAAAACAAAAGGGGGCAGGGTCGAAACACCATTACCCCCTAAGCCTGTTCAGGATGTCCCATCAGGACCACCAGGGCTAAATAAAATCATAATTTTTTTTAATTTGGGTGAAATTCATGCTGGGGTCACGAATCCCGACAACATTTAAAAAAAAATAAAGCGCAGGCTCCAGTGCTTTATTTAATTGGGGCACCAGGGTGGGCCAGGTCCCGGGGGCCTTTGGAACAAATATATGCAGGGGCCTGCAGGGTCCCCCGCAGCCCCGTGGACCACCCCTCCCGGTACTTGCTTAACATTATGTGTGGGAGGGCAGTCAGCCCTTCTGCAGCACCGGGGACCGCCACTCCTGGGGCTTCTTTTTGGATGTGTGGGGGGCCTCAGAGGCCCACCCAAGCCCCATGGACTGCCACCCCTGGGGCTTTTATTAATTATTCACGGGGGCACACGCCCCCCCGCTGCCCCGGGGACAGCCACTGGGGTTTTTTAAAAAAACAAAAAAAACCTGTGTGGGGGGGGCTTGAGCCCCCATACATGCCCCAGGGACCGTCACCTCCCCTGGGCACTAGAATGCAAATGCAGGGGTCCGTTACGGACCCGGAGCCCTGGGTACCACCACCTCCCCAGAGCTTCAATCACATTGGCAGGGGTCAACGCAGCCCCCCTCCTGAAGCCCTCCGTGGCCTTGGGGATCACCACCCCCCCAGGACTGGCTACTGCAGTGTCCCGGGGTACCCCCTTCCCGGGACACTGCTGTTTGCTATGCGGGTCGGGAGCCATGTGGCTCCAGCCTGTCATAGCAAACAATGGTTTGGATTATTTAAGCGAGAGCAGATTTCCTGCTCTCACTTACAGCATACAAAGCAGATTGCTTGGAGGCGGAGAGCTGGCAGGACCATGGGGGCATTGGGGCTCCCGCCACGGACCCCAATGGAAATGGTCGGTCCTGGGGGATGGGTTCCCGGGGCCAGAAGTGGCCCAGGAGCACTCTGCCAATACCATGACAATTGCCAATACACCCTAGTTGCTTGATGTTTGTGTTCACATCTTTACATTCCTGCGATAAAAAAGAACAAGTTATTTGGAATTTGGATGATGAATTATTACATTAATTAACAAATCAAGAAGTGAATGAATGAAATAATCAACTTCTACATGTACAGCCTAATTGCGAACTTGTGACCAGCTTAACTGAAAATACACAGGACACTATCGATTAATGCACTGTAGCTAAACGTTTTTTCTTTTTTCATCCAGGTTGTAACAGGAAAAATGTGAAATAAATGATTGTATACATACAACTTCATGAATTGATAAAAATCATTGTCAATGTACAAATACATATTAAGAATGAATTCAACACAAATCAAATGCCCCCCAGAAGTGGCAACACATTTCGATACTCCCAATACTGCTAACATTTCCTGACTGTTTATCTAGGGAGAGCCACAACTCCCTCTAATGCTGGGGTTTTTATGAACCCAAATCCTGGCATTACATAACCCTGTGTCCAGTCTTCTTGCCGTGAACGTACTCAGTTCTGTAAAAACCTGGCTCTGACTTCAGATGCATCTAGTTCTAGTCAACCTTGGCTTGACTAGAACAACACTGTGATGTGTGTTGTGATGACATGAGTGATGTCACTGACCATGACATGAGTGATGTAATATGTGACGTCATCAGTAGGGCATTGCGGGCGCGCAAGTTATAGTTAGCTGAAGTAACTATAACGGGGGAATTTCAATGATTTTGTATGAGTGAATTGTCCAGCTAACTATAACATGTGTGAAACCTATGGTTTTGTCAGTGAATATATATATTTTCTCCAACTTCGCTTCAAGAAGTTGCTTGACCACAACAAAAGAGACGATGATGGACCCAGGTATTGTGCCAATCCAATTTTCTTTTATTTATTCGTGACCAGCCAGCCCACCATAACGCGTTTCAACCCCTATCGGGTCTTGATCACATGACGCGTTGCCATGGTGGAGTAGGCGTTTATGAAGAGTTTCACCAGGAAAATAATGAATAGACATAGAAAAGTTACTATATTTTATTATTTTGTACATAGAATAGCGAAATCATGATACAATAAAGATTTGTTGTTGAGTGAAACAATTGCATGTAACATTTCAATATTAAAATAAAATTCATTTTCACAATGTTTTTTAGCAGCTGAAAATTGAGCACTCAGTGTGCAAAAATATGCTTGGGTAGTGTGCAAAAATACGCAATTGGTAGCTGTTGTGCTGAAATAACATTAAAACTATAAATATGCTGTGCAAAAATGCAAATTCCACTGAGGTAGCCACAAGTTTAAAAAATATATATATTCTTATCATAGATCCCCTTAACAGTGAAATGTGCAATTATCAGCTTACAAACAGCAGCATCTTAATTATCAGCCGTATATATAATCCCCTATTGTGCAAGGAAAGCTTAATATGGCAGCATAGATATCACATACTGTGCAAATTAGGCAAATAGTAGCAGCATTGGCATTGAGACATTCACTATGACTTTGTGCTTATCAGCAAAAATGAATGCCCTAATATAATAGTTTCATAATGTGCAATTCATGCTTAGTGCAAAACAATGCTTTCCTTCTTAGCAGCATACAAAATCCCGCAAAGTGCAAAACATTTTTGATCCAACGAAATAACAATAAATATATATAAATATATAAATAAAAAAATAATCGTCAACAATCTGTTAAAACAACCATCATTTTTGTAATTCGGTTAGGGTCCCATGTTTCGTTACCGAACCGTTAGCTTGTACAATATGCAACGTTTGCTTATTACTTCCTCTTTGTACCTCTAAACCAAATGTGTTTTTGTTGTTGAATTTTAAGCACTACCCCAAATTTCATGCATGTTCACTCTTCATGATATTTAAGATTCCTATGGGTGAATTATTCCCACATTGTATCATCAAAATACTATATATATCCAAAATGTCTTTCTATCCTGATAAGTCATCACCCTTTATATTACAAACATCATCCATAAAAAGTGCTTAAAACATATAGTACTGAGAGGAAGGGGTCCCAGTGTCTGTGTGAATTAATTTTAAACACTTAAAAAGACTAATAAGCAAACGAATTAGGTCCACATTGTTTTAATCACAAAGAGACCCAGTATATCCAATATACAGAAATAAATCATTAGGTATAACAGGTTGTACAATGCCCCAAGGGGGGAAGGAAGGGAGGTGATGTGTGATAAAGTGAGGATAAGGTAGTGAGGTACGTAGGTGACAGTAAAATCAGTGAATCAAGAAAAAACTGTATTTGTAAATCATATACAGTAAGTGAGACATCAAGTTCATAACAGTTGGTTCATGAGATCATACTTCACATTCAACAATAAATGAAATTAATAATGGCGTGAAGTTGATGGATCAATGGGCGGTTGTCGACGTTTCGACCCTCTATACAGTGCAGGGTTGGTTGTGCCCTTGCTGTGGGGTCTTCATCAGGACTGGACAGGGGGGCGGGCAACCTAATTGGGTATACATAATACATAGAATGAGTTTGTAAGGTAGTGGTCCTAATTCAAGGTATCAACTGGTGGCGCACACAATGGAAAGCAAGGTAGTTAATCTTAAACGGTCCATTTGTGCTCATTAACGAATTAGAGGACTGGGGGAGACCCGTGGTGAACTAATCAACATGCAGTAAAACGTGAATAGACTGGATCTGAGAATTAATTTGACCAGATATCACCCATAAATGGTGAAAAACGGACAAAGGGCAGTCACAGTGGTATAACAGAGCGCGTGGAGCAAGGTGCCAGCCCGGGGGTGGCATCATGTAGAGTACTAATACATAAAATATATAGAAGTACCTGAATATGTCATGCAACAGATCAAAGTTGAAGGTATCAGGTACTGGGATCAAATCCGGAGGGTGGTAACTGCAGGTGGAATTAAAAGGCAGTTGTGGTGGGTTATGGTTGCCAGTGCGTGGGCCAAAAGTGAAACGCGGAGGCAAAGCAATGGACTTAACCCACAGTAATATTCGGTGTCTGCGCGTGATGGCAGCAATTAGTCAGTCCAGTGACTTAACAAACTGTTGGCACAAGATAGGGGAAGTGTAATCAATACAGGTATGGCATTTCAAAGTGCGAGACGCTGCTCAGTAGAAACACCGAGGGAAGGCTTACCCGGTAGTTGAAGGGGCGTCAGGGACCGGCCAGATTGATCAGAAGGTCCGGAGATTCTGAGAGCAATAACGAGAGGGCATTACTAAACAGCACTAGCGGGACACGGGGAAGTGCTCGACAGTAGTTGCGCGGAGCGCGCGTGTGTACTTACTGAAGGTCTGCAGAGTGAATCAGGAAACAAGACGCCACTCGGGTGCGGTTTGCCGAGCCGTTGTTCCTGTTTGAGTTATCACCATGGCAATGTGTACCATGTGATGACTCCAGGCCAAAAGGACATAGAGAAAAGACCATGCGCTGGCGAGGCACGGGATTGAATAAGACGGGATGTGATTCCCCGTGTGGTAATTGAGGACATTAAGAATAGTGAGGAATGTTGTGGAAATTAATTAATTAATTAAATGCAAGCAAAATCGTGATTAATAAAGAGGAGGGAGGAGGGGGGAAAAAAACTCAACTGAAGACAGCAGAGGCTGTCCGGAATTACTCAATCAAAGTTGGACTAGCACCTCATATGCTAGGGTATGGGAAAATTTAGAAACATGTGTGTCCAAATACAATTAGTAGATCAACAGTCTACCAGATCTGAGTAAATGTAACTAATGATCAACAAGGTATGATGGTGTACCTCCAACAGTGGGGTAAAGACCATTTTATGATGTTAAGAGTCATTGATAGAGTAAGAAAGTGTGTCGTCGCCAATTCAGTAAGGATACAACAATGCCAGCTTGCATGATGATAATCAATGGCGCACCTCTCACACGAGGGTGTAGGCCAGTACATTTGAAAACTGGAGATACATGTAAGTCTAGATTGCATGGTCTAAAATTACGCAAGTGTTGCTAATTGAGAAAAAGAGCTATCATGTTCATTCAGCCCTGTCTCGATTGAATCAAAGAAGTATATCCATTTCAGTTCCCGTGTGTTGAGGATGCATGTGATCTTTCCACCCCGTGGTCCAAAGGTAGCTTTCTCTATTACCACCCATCTGAGGTTGTCTGGGGAATGGCCCACTGTATGGAAGTGATCTACTAATGGTGCACCTGACACATGGCATCTGATCCGACTCATATGTTGAAGGATCCTTGATTTGATTTTTTGTGCCTGATTTTGTATCGGGAGTATTGTAATTCCTTGGTTTGGATGGTAGTGTCACAAGCTTTGCAGTGGCCGCACCTGGTATGTCCAACCACAGGGGGTAAATCCCACAAGGAAGTGATAGTATGCTCTGTCGGTGTTGGAAGTAGAGAACGTACAACAAAGTTCTGGATACTTTTCGCTTTCTTGAAAGCATGTAATGGAGTTTCTGACTGGTTGATGTCGTCCGAGATGAGCTGCCAGTGCCGGTTGATTACACGTTTGATTTTGTTGCTTTTAGTATTGTATGTGGTGACACAGACAATTCTGTCACTGGATTGGTCGCATTTATCCTTGACTGCGAGTAGTTCTTCTCGGGGGTAGTACCAGGCCCGTTTGCGTGATTTCTTGACCAGGCGTCTCGGGTAACTGCGTTGGAGCAGACGGTTAGTGAGATCTTCAGATTCAGTAAAATAATTGTCTTTTCTCGAAATGGATATACTTCTTTGATTCAATCGAGACAGGTCTGAATGAACATGATAGCTCTTTTTCTCAATTAGCAACACTTGCGTAATTTTAGACCATGCAATCTAGACTTACATGTATCTCCAGTTTTCAAATGTACTGGCCTACACCCTCGTGTGAGAGGTGCGCCATTGATTATCATCATGCAACCTGGCATTGTTTTATCCTTACTGAATTGGCGACGACACACTTTCTTACTCTATCAATGACTCTTAACATCATAAAATGGTCTTTACCCCACTGTTGGAGGTACACCATCATAACTTGTTGATCATTAGTTACATTTACTCAGATCTGGTAGACTGTTGATCTACTAATTGTATTTGGACACACATGTTTCTAAATTTTCCCATACCCTAGCATATGAGCTGCTAGTCCAACTGTGATTGAGTAATTCCGGACAGCCTCTGCTGTCTTCAGTTGAGTTTTTTTCCCCCTCCTCCCTCCTCTTTAATAATCGCGATTTTGCTCGTATTTAATTAATTCATTCATTTCCACAACATTCCTCACTATTCTTAATGTCCTCAATTACCACACAGGGAATCACATCCCGTCTTATTCAATCCCGTGCCTCGCCAGTCTTTTCTCTATGTCCTTTTGGCCTGGAGTCGTCACATGGTACACATTGCCATGGTGATAACTCAAACAGGAACAACGGCTCGGCAAACCGCACCCGAGTGGCGTCTTGTTTCCTGATTCACTCTGCAGACCTTCAGTAAGTACACACGCGCGCTCCGCGCAACTACTGTCGAGCACTTCCCCGTGTCCCGCTAGTGCTGTTTAGTAATGCCCTCTCGTTATTGCTCTCAGAATCTCCGGACCTTCTGATCAATCTGGCCGGTCCCTGACGCCCCTTCAACTACCGGGTAAGCCTTCCCTCGGTGTTTCTACTGAGCAGCGTCTCCCACTTTGAAATGCCATACCTGTATTGATTGCGCTACCCCTATCTTGTGCCAACAGTTTGTTAAGTCACTGGACTGACTAATTGCTGCCATCACGCGCAGACAACGAATATTACTGTGGGGTAAGTCCATTGCTTTGCCTCCGCGTTTCACTTTTGGCCCACGCACTGGCAACAATAACCCACCACAACTGCCTTTTAATTCCACCTGCAGTTACCACCCTCCGGATTTGATCCCAGTACCTGATACCTTCAACTTTGATCTGTTGCATGACATATTCAGGTACTTCTATATATTTTATGTATTAGTACTCTACATGATGCCACCCCCGGGCTGGCACCTTGCTCCACGCACTCTGTTATACCACTGTGACTGCCCTTTGTCCGTTTTTCACCATTTATGGGTGATATCTGGTCAAATTAATTCTCAGATCCATTCTATTCACGTTTTACTGCATGCTGATTAGTTCACCACGGGTCTCCCCCAGTCCTCTAATTCGTTAATGAGCACAAATGGACCGTTTTAAATTAACTACCTTGCTTTCCATTGTGTGCGCCACCAGTTGATCCCTTGAATTAGGACCACTACCTTACAAACTCATTCTCTGTATTATGTATACCTAATTAGGTAGCCCGCCCCCCTGTCCAGTCCTGATGAAGACCCCACAGCAAGGGCACACCCAACCCTGCACTGTCTAGAGGGTCGAAACGTCGACAACCGCCCATTGATCCATTGATCAACTTCACGCCATTATTAATTTCATTTATTGTTGAATGTGAAGTATGATCTCATGAACCAACTGTTATGAACTTGATGTCTCACTTACTGTATATGATTTACGAATACAGTTTTTTCTTGATTCACTGATTTTACTGTCACCTACGTACCTCACTACCTTATCCTCACTTTATCACACATCACCTCCCTTCCTTCCCCCCTTGGGGCACTGTACAACCTGTTATACCTAAAGATTTATTTCTGTATATTGGATATACTGGGTCTCTTTGTGATTAAAACAATGTGGACCTAATTTGTTTGCTTATTAGTCTTTTTAAGTGTCTAAAATTAATTCACACAGACACTGGGACCCCTTCCTCTCAGTACTTGCTGCACCCAGGTCCCAGTGACTATGTTTGGGTAACCCACCCCCCCCCCCTATATACCCTAAAACATATAGTGTATTCCCTGATGTTAATGTTGTAATACCAATGACTAAAGCATAGCAAAATTGCTATACAATGCCATTGCATCCTACCCCACCTAAAGAAAGTGCAACTTAGCTCTTGACTAAATTAACATATAAAAAAATCATTTTTTTCTCTCAAAGTCCTGGTTATTTACAATAAACAGATTTCAAAATATGAGCCCATACTAAGGTTTCTGAAAGATATTCTATCCTTCTCATTCCGATTACTGGACACAGTTATTCACAAATGGTGGGATAAAACAAACTTTTGTCTAAAGACACGTGTGACAATCCTCACTGGCATTTAACCCTGCCGGATGCTTAGAATCTAGTTTGATAATATATCTAGTTTCAAGCAATCGCAACTTAGTCTCCCGATCCCCTCCCCGCTTCCTAGGGAGGATTGTATCCACAACATAATATTGTAGTACACTGGGGTTACTGTTGGGACAGTGCTCAAAATGGCGCACAACAGGGTATGCCTGATCCTTCCCTGAAATTGCTCTTATGGGCTGTAGTATCCGTTTATGGACGGGCAGTTTAGTACTGCCGATGTATTTCAGTCCACACGGACACTCCAGCACATAAATAGCAAAATCAGTCCAACAGGTCAATATTTTACTGATCAATATGGGATCCTTGTGAAAAGGACTAGTATATTGTGTCCTGTTGCTGCCAAATTTACATGCCTTACAGCTTGGACACTTCCTAAATCCCTTTACCTGTGCCATCCAAGTCCCCTGATTTATTACTTCAGGGCTATTGCTGGTTAGATTGTTTTCCATTGACTCAGATTTCCTAAATGTTAAGGCTGGTTTGCTCAAAGCCAAATGCCCGATTACAGGATCCCCCTGTATCAGATTCCAATTTTTAGAAAAGATTTTGCGTAGTTCCGAATGTTGCCTACTGTATGTGAGTATTATTCTAGTCTTGGGATCAGGTTTGTTTGCCGTTGCATTTCCCACAAGGGATTTTGGAACCAGCACCTCTAATCTTGATGCCAACTTGGTCTTATTAATAGCCTCCTCAATCACTGCTAGGGAATATCCCCTAGCCAAAAAAGCGTTGTTTACAGGCTGATTGAGCAATCTGCATTCCCTATCTGTACTGAAAATGTGCTTGATACGCAGCATCTCTCCATAGGGGATGCTGCGTATCAAGTGCTGTGGGTGATGACTTGCTGCGTGCAGTATAGTAATACCAGCTGTGGCCTTTCTGTAAAGTCTGGTAGATAATATATTGTTATCGATGAATACCTCAACATCTAAAAAACAAATAGTTATTGCATAAATTGTGGACGTAAAATTGAGAATCAAATGATTATTGTTAAATTTTTCCACAAACTCGATGGCCACTTCTTTTGAATCCCTCCAAATGAGAAAACGATCTTCAATATATCTCAAATAAACCACCACATGTTCCTTAGTGATGTCCCTCTGCTCCCCCATGAGGACCTGCTCCTCCCATAACCCCATGTGCAAATAGGAGAAACTTGGGGAGAAACAGGCCCCCATGGCCACTCCTCTGACCTGGTGGTAGAGTTGATTATTGAACAGGAAGTAATTCTGTCCCAAACTTTCCTTCACCATAGCCAGCAGCATCTTATTGTGGGGTGAACAGTTTATGGGTCTTTTGTTCAAAAAGAGCCATCATTGTGCCTGATAGAGGTGTATAGTGAAGATACATCTAATGTCATCAACAACATGCCATCACACCATTCTACATTCTCTATCTTCCTTAAGAAATCCGCAGTGTCCTTGACATAGGAATTTAATCCTTGTACCCATTCCTGGAGGAAATAGTCCACATATTTAGTTGTGTTTTCCATGATGCTATTAATTGCCGATATTATCGGTCTTCCTGGTGGATTCTCAATACACTTATAAATCTTTGGAATCAAATAGAAAGTGGGGATCACTGGATGTTCTTTCTTTAAAAATTGATATTCAGTGTTACTCAGTAATCCCCCACTCTTCCAAGCAAGTAGCCGTGCATAATGATCATTCCAAAACCCCTTCACCTCATGAATGTTACTCTTTCTATAACATGCTGTTTTCGATAGTTGTTTTTCTGACTCGTTCATATAGAGTTGCCGTGGCCATAAGACCTTGTTTCCACCCTTATCGGCTTGCTTCACAATTATGTTAGTATTAGATCCAATTTTCTTCATCAAGTTCTTATAATATAAATTGCATTTGTTTGTTGCATGTCATGATTTATTGACCATTATATACAGTTTTTTTAAATCTTGCGTTACCAATTCATGATAAACATCAAGATTATAATGCAACATGATAGGGTGGAAGATGGATTTGGGTTTAAAAGGTGTTTGCCATGCCCTTGCTTCATTTCTATATGTCAACCCATCTGTGGCCATGAAGTCTGGTTGCTCAGTGCGCAATGCCATAGCGTTTTCAAAGATCTCATAATCGCCTGCATTCAACAGTGGTGGACTGATCTGATTCACAGATTGGAGAGAGGTATTTACTTTTTTCGGTTGCAATTGGTGAAACTTGGTTATCACAAAGCGATAAGTTTCAATCTAATATTGGTATAATTCATATTACGCAGAGGACAGTAAGACAAACCTAGCTCCAGCACTTTAATTTCCGCTAGAGTTAAGATCATATCTGATAGGTTGATTGCTGAGTTGGAGTTTGTTGTAGTGGAAGATTCTTGTTCTGAAATCTGTTCCATTTCCCTCTGCCTGTTGTTTTGGTTAGCTTTCTGTCTTTTGCAACAGTTTCTTCTTTGTTGTCGCTTATAGTTCCGCTTTTGCTGTTTAGACCAGGTGGTGGTAGTCGGGCGTAATATTTCCCTTCTGTCCCTGCAAAGACACTCAACCTCCTGTGCCAACGAAAGTTTTATAAACCCCAATTGCTGGCCCCTATTTATCTCCATTTCAGTAGCTGAGCTTATGTCTGATGCGGAAGTTGATGCGCCTGTAGTATTCATACGTCCCCCTTGTTGTTGAGTGTTCGTACGGGCTTTGAATGCATCATAGTGCCTTGCATAAGTAAAAATCTGGCCATTCATGTAATCTACCCTATCTCGTTCAAATTTAAAAGCCTTTCTCCGTTTAATAATGTCCTCTTCCTTTGCCAATTGCATTAGTATCTCCTCTCTCCATTTTTTTATTGTTTCAGTCTCTTCCAATTTTGCAATTTCCAACTCTAGTTCCTCAATTAGCATCTGTAGTTTTGCACGATCACTCTCAGCATATTTGATCAGAATATTCATTAATTTTGCTGATGATTCTAAGTTTGAATCCGCCCACTCTGATAGCATAGCGGGATCTGGATTTTCGTAGCTTGGTGCCAATGTGATTCTCAATCCTCTTGGGACCCTTCCTACCTCCACATATCGTGACAGAGAGCGATGTTCCCACCATTTAGATTGTTCCAATTTTTAAATTTTTTCCAATTTTCTGAATAACTCTTTAGTACTGGGGTTGCCAGTTGTTTTACCAGGATTAACTTTAATAATGGACCCCCCAGACGGGGAATCCAGAAACATGGAGCTTGCTGCCGCCTCCCTACTTTGCAACACGTCAGCGGACATTGTGGCTATGTGTTGTGGTTGATAAGTAAAATAAAGATTGCTTCCTCAGACCGAGTCGGGCCCGTAAAACAGTGTCTCGCCCTGACTCAGTGCACACTCCCCACCAGGAATTCCTTCTATTCCTACCTCGGTCGAATTTACGCCGTTATCCTTCAGTCAACTGGCTCGGATCCGTCAGATTTCACACCTCGGGTAGGATATTCCAGCGTTCCTAGGGGCTTCCGTGGCTTTCTCCTCTCCAGAGTACCTCTTTCAGTTCCGGGTTACCGAAACAGTCGACTTCCTGCCGCTGGGCCCAGAACGGGAGAGGGGTTCCATCAACACCGCAGAAGTCGCTTGGTGCCGAAATATTTTCTCCAACGTCGCTTCAAGAAGTTGCTTGACCACAACAAAAGAGACGATGATGGACCCAGGTATTGTGCCAATCCAATTTTCTTTTATTTATTCGTGACCAGCCAGCCCACCATAACGCGTTTCAACCCCTATCGGGTCTTGATCACATGACGTGTTGCAATATATATGTCAAGAATTCCCTTCCACTCACAAACACCGCCGTAGCCAACGCGTCGCTAGTGGGGAGAACTACAGATCCCATAACGCCTAGCGTGGCAACGGGTTAGGTAACAAATCAACATGGTTACCTAACGCTGTAGGACCGCCTACTTAAGGAGGGAAAGGGTAGGACGCTGCGTTGGATATTCAGTCCAACACCGACGGATTGAGCAGCGCAGTCCTGTGCACCCTTGAATCCCGGAACTTTGAGGCCGTTGAGGACAGCTTTGGAGAACGGAGGTAAGAGTGAAGCTCGCGCTCTCTGCCCCGTGTCTTCGCATAACTCCTAACAGCCAATCCCTCTGCTGAGCTGCGCTTACGACTAGGACGAGTCAGCGCAGTGCCGAGCAGAAACCTAACGGAGACTGGTGGGAGCGGATGCTCTCAGTCTCGACAGACTAGCAAATACTTGCCTTGCGCTGAGACGCACACCGGGAGGTGTTTCCGCGTCCCAGTGACAGGGCAACATAGACGTGAGGTGCGATAGAGCGGCTGCTCTCGGCCTCGCTCTGCTGCTTCCAGCTTTATCAACATCAGGGTTACGGCTCATAGACACACACCAAGGAGGTGTTCAGTGTCTACGAGCATTGGGGCAGTGCAGAGGATTCTTCTAGAGGTCACAACAACAACAACAACAACAACAACAACAAAGGAGCTTATAAAGCGCCTGGTGACGCCATCACGGCGTGTCCCCGCGCTGTGGAGAATAAGTCAAGACCAGAGTAGGGTATTAAAGGGAAAACAGGTGGGTTTTTAAGCTTTTCCTGAAGGCGGTCTCCGAGTCCGCTAGTCTAATCTCCATAGGGAGAGCGTTCCATTCCCTGGCGGCCATAGCCCGGAAGGAACGGCCACCCATTCTGGCTTTCC
Organism: Lissotriton vulgaris; assembly: GCF_964263255.1. NCBI lineage: Eukaryota > Metazoa > Chordata > Amphibia > Caudata > Salamandridae > Lissotriton > Lissotriton vulgaris. Next base: position 136,668 of record NW_028243749.1, read on the forward strand.
TGATACGGGGTATTTTGAGCAAGCCAGTTCCCCCAGAGCGGAGAGCTCTATTGGGGTCATAGGGAATAGCTAGGTCATTCATGTAAGGAGGAGCTTTTTGGGAGATGATCCTATGGCACATTAAGAGTGCTTTAAAGAGGACTCTTTTTTTTATAGGTAGCCAGTGGAGGGTGTCTAGAGCAGGTTTGGAGGGTGCTCTCTTGGGAAGTCTAAGGACTAGACGTGCTGCTGTATTTTGGAGGACTTGAAGTCTCCTGATGTTGTTTTGAGTTGTTCCAAGCAGAAGCACATTCCCATAATCTATCCTAGAGGTCACTAGAGCCTGTGTCATAGTGCGCCTAGCGTCACAGGTAGAGCGGCTGCTCCCTGGCCTCCCTGCAATAACTAATCGGTTGAGAACCCGGATGGGTGACTCCCACACCCCTTAACCCCCTTCGCTTGTACTGACACTACTCACCCTCACAGTTGTCGAACGGCATTGTCGGCCGCTATTTAGCACAGTGCCCTCCGTTGGAGTACACTGGAACCGGTGTACATGCGGAGGACGGTCTGTGACTCAGGTGCTGTGAGGGGGTATCGTATTCATACTGGAGGTTCCAGATACGTTATTTAATTTGTCACTTTCTTTGGTTTTACCATTAAATAACCCTCCATATACCTGATTGTTGTGTGTTCTGTGAGAGTCTGTCTTTGATCCCGGGATCTACGATCCTGGGAACGCCATGTTGTTACAATATATATATATATATATATAGATATATATATATATATATATTCACTGAAAAAACCATAGGTTATAGACCATATATAGTTAGGAATTTTCATTTCACATATTACATCATTCATGACATGGTCAGTGACATCACTGATGACATCACTGATGACATCATCCAGTGACTGTGTGTTTCTGTAAAGTTTACATATGTTTTACATATTGAAGAATGAGTGGATGTATAAGTGTCTGGATGAAGGATTTAGTAGGTGCGTGACTGACTGAGTGAGTGAATGAATGTGTCTTACTGAATGCATGGGTTAGTGACTAAACTGTCTGAAAGTGTGCATCAATATGTCTGTTGTTGTGCAAGCTGCTGCATGTGTTGATCAGTAGCTATATGAGTGGCTATATGGGTTATTGATTGGTTGCCCAAGTATTTGTATGGAAGACTGAGTGTGTGTGTGGCTGGCTGGGAGGTGTGTGACTCTGTGCAGATCAATGTGTACTTGTATCAGTAATTGTATAAGAGAGTAAGTATGTGTTAGTATATGTTTGAAAAAGTAAGGTGTTCTGTGTTTAACTGTATAGATGAGGAAATCGAAGTGTGATTCTTTACAGGACTGACTAGGTGTGTGAGTAACTCCATGGATGAGTGGCAGTGTGTGAGTGTCTGCATAGGTGTATGAGTGCATATGATAGTGTTGTAATAATGAGTGACTGTATGTATGAGTGATTGTATGGGTGAATGAGTGAATGTGTGTGTAGACGTAGGAATCAGTGAGTGCGTATGTAGTAACTGGTATTGGTGTGTCATGATGTCATCAGTGATGTCATTTGAGATGTCATCAGTGATGTCATCAGTGATGTCATTTGAGATGTCATCAGTGATGTCACTGACCATGTCATGAATGATGTAATATGTGACCGAGGGTCTCAGGAACGCGAAGGGACTTCGTCGCATTTCACCGGACACTAAGGGTCACGGTTGCTGGATAGTGCCAATTCATCTACAGAATATCTACTCACAGAATATACTATCACCATTGATAAATAGACTGGGAAGTAACAGGAGTTAAACTTCTACGTGGACTGCCGTAATCTGAGACCCTCCCCTTGATTATATGAAACAAAGGCATTTTTTCGGAATTTCTACCGAAACGGAAACAACACGCACGTCTCGCTATCTACATGGAATACAGCGTCTAAATCTTTAAGATGAAGCTCTGAGGGTCACATACTCCATCCTACTTGGCGTGATGGATGCGGTGCACTTGATGTGACTTTACCTCTAAATCTTCAAACAGAACACGTTTTAGTGATAGGTGACTTATCACATTGCTTTTCTCCCTTTTTGTCTGATCCCCCGATATCTGCACAATATGATGAACAAGGTCCTGATGAACGTGGCTTGATCCACCGAAACGCGCGTAGACCCGCCACAAGGGCCAACAATTACATCTTGGTGCCCTTGGATCACATTAGCTTTGTTACCTTGCTAATTGGAATCCAGTTCCTTTTCCATCAATGTATGTGGTGTGAATGTAGAATGATTGATAGCACGTGAGCGAGTTGCTTTGTATGATTGCTTTTCAGGGGGCTTGCTAGTTTGCTGCTGTTTTTATGACTTTTTTGTGTCCTTTATGAACTTTCTCAATCAATATATGTACTGTCTACTAAAAAATTTTTTTTGATTAACAACAGTATTTATATGAATTTATATCTATAAAAAAAGAAAAAATAAATATTTTTTGAATGAACTTTGCTTAGACTTTACCTCTCTCTGTCACTGTCTTTGATTACTTATAGATGTACACACATAATTGAATGATACGGCCACTGTAGGAACACCCTCTCTTCTTTGATGTAATATGTGACATCATCAGCAGTGGATTGCGGGTGCGCGATATATAGTTAGTGCAACTAACTATATATGGAATTTCATTGGTTTTATGTCAATAAAATGTCCAGCTAACTATATATGGTCTCTAACCTATGGTTTTTTCCAGTGAATTTTCAAGGTTTTGTAAATTCAAATTCCTAACTATATATGGTCCATAACCTATGGTTTTTTCAGTGAATTTCATTCGTTTTTTAAAAGCTAATATCTATAGCTGTAAAATATATTCTTTATTACGTGACGTATCACGTAGCCACGTGAGACGCCTCATGACGCGTCGCATAACCGTGACGTATCGGCTCTGCAGCGCCAACAAAACCCGTAACGTAAGCGCGCCGGAGCACGCTTACAGATATATATATTTTTTTAACCTTAATTAGACAAAATCCACACGTGCACATATCTTGAGGCCTTGCAAAGGCACATCAAACAAACAGTCCCTACAATTTTGCCAAGTTTGCTGGAAATCTATTCCCTTAATTTTTATTTTACTGTTTCTCTTGGTTTTCCCCTTGTTACGCTTACCGAGACGCTACCCGTTACGCGAACCGAACGTTCTAAATACACAAGATGGCGGACTCCCGTTACGCTGCCGGTTAGCTGCCCGGTTCACGTACCGGGAAGCGCCTCTACCGCGAAAAATCACAACATGTTTTTTTTTTTTTGGCCTGCGAGGGACTTTAATATCCCCCTCATCAATCCTAGGGGGTCAGGAAGGGTTTACCTTGCCCCCTTTCCTTTATTTTTCACCACATCTTGTCTCTCGAACCTACCGAGAGACAAGATGGCGGCCGCTCAGGACTGTTTACAATGTTGACAGCCAATCAGCTTCTCCTCCTCCCGTTACGCTGCCGGTTAGCTGCCTGGTTAGCTGCCCGGTTCGCGTACCGGGACGCGCCTCTACGGCGAAAAATCAGAATTTTTTATTTTTTTTATGTTTTTGCCCCACGGGACCCTTTAATATCCCCCACATCATTCCTAGGGGGACAGGAGGGGTCTACCTTGCCCCCTTTCATTAATTTCCCCCTTCGTTTTTCTCCACCTCTTGTCTCTCGATCCTACCGAGAGACAAGATGGCGGCCGATCTGGACTGTTTAGAATGTTGACAGAAACTGGAGAGCCAATCAGCTTCGCTTCGCGAAGTTCCGTTACGCGTCAGGTGCGCGAACCGGGGCGCTAACCGGAGCGCTGTTACAGATATATATGTTTTTTCAAACGTTAATTTCTCAAAATCCACTGGACCACATATATTGAGACATAGCAAAGGCACGTCGGGCAAACTATATCTACAATTTTGCCAAGTTTCATGTAAATCCATTCAGCCATTCCAGCTAAAAGTGATTCCAACAGCCCTATGGAAAAATGAATGGGAAAAACGTGTTTTGGGACCCCCCTTTTTTCTCCGACCCCCTTGACCAAACCCCCCCAAATTTTCAGGGGCTACTCAGAAACAAAATGTGCCACTTCCCTGAAGTTATTCGACATAGATTTTTCAGAAATCCCATAGGAGAAAAAATCCTAACTATATATACCTACTGGCTATCGCCAGTAGGTAATATATATATATATAAATATATATATATATATATATATATATATATATATATATATATATATATATATATATATATATATATAAACATATATATATATATATATATATATATATATATATATATATATATATATATATATATATATATATATATATATATATATATATATATATATATATATATATACATATATATATGAGCACAAAGTTCCTCCTCTGTCTGATCTGCGCTCGTGGTCACAGCCTCCACGCCAACAACAAAAAGGGATACGGACCACCAAGTCAGCAAATTATGTTGTTTATTTTAGCTCCACAGAACCAAAATCAGCGACGCATTTCGAGCACAAGTGCCCTTGTTCACGCTGCAGTTAAATGAAACAATCACAAGCCTTTTATCAGTATACTAACACTCTGTTACCACCCCCTGGTGGTAACCTCCTGTGTCACGTGAGTAACGACAGTGAAAAAAGTCTTTTGCTGCAAGTATCAAATATAAACAGCACACATAGAACAACAGTCTCAGGTTAAATCCACATGATGAGAGTAATGACATTATAGCACAGAGAAATGTAGTTGACTGGTTAAATCCAGGATTCATGAATGAATTCTTACAGTGCAAATATTCCGTACATCACAATAAAAGTGATCTACTCATTACATTACTGACCCATCAAAAATAAAAAGATGGTACAAACAATTTCACTTTCCAAGCAAAAAGCTAATGATTCGGAAATGTAAACAATCGACTGTCATGTGCAAAGTAGCAAAATTTAGATAGCAGCAAAAGGGAATAAAATGCATAATTAGATAAGGTGCAAAAAAAGTGATTGTGACGAAAAGTGCCAAAGTGCATATTGAGCCGCATTTTCATAGGACAAGAGATGCTATATAAGATATAATTGCTCATAAAAATTCAGATCCCTGAGTAAAAATGATCAATACATATGATAAATAATAGCACTCAAATCACATATGATAAAAGCTAGTATCAAAAATGCATATCAAAATTTAAAAATGGGTATATATATAAAAAGCACTATATCTCATATATCTACAAGATAAACAGACAGAGCACGGTATCAAATACAAATTTCATAGAGCACAGACACATATGTTGAACATTGAGTGAATAAAATACAGCAATGTGCAAAAATATATATATCTCTACATGGTGAAAAACACTCCAATAAGCACCTATATTAGTAGCAGCGTAGGCAAATATGATGTGTATCACAAATAGGGAACCTAACTTGTGAAGCAATACTCGTGTTAAAAATAAGGCCATAGAGATGAAAACAGAGATTAGAAATGCATATATGAAAATCAATAAGATGGTAAGTCATTCTAGAAAGTGATGCATTTCTTCAATGTTGTTGAGCCCATTGGGCCAACGACTATCGAGCTCTAGGATAAACCGAGCTTCAAGTTTTCTCAGTAATAGTTCTCTGTTACCTCCCTTCCTCTACAAAGGAACAGACCCGATCACAAAATAAGTAAGGCAAGATAGGTCCCTATTGTGGACCTGATTGAAATGCCTAGCGACCGGATAGGCAGGGTCGTTATGTAGTATGGCTCTTAAGTGTTGTAATATCCGCACATGCACCTGGAGCTTAGTACTGCCAACGTACCTGTTAGACCTGACATCATTGGCTTGAGTCTCTCCTCCATTTTTTCTGTTTGCCTCCACTGTTTTTCGATGTTTTGCTGGTATATGCTTTGGGCGCTGTGCCACTGCTGATCAGTGCCACAGCGCAAGTGCTCCCGATGTTAAATTGATGTATCGATTGTATCCACGTTTGGCTTATTTGGTTTACTGTCAGTCCCTAGTCTAGTGCACCAGGAGTGCCGGGGCTTGTAAATACAAATGCCGCTCGAGGGCTTGCAGCACGTGTTGTGCCACCCACAAGAGCGGCCTCGTAAAAGAATGTCTACGGGTCGGTCATTGCGAGACCCACGTGCAGTCTGGTACTGTCACGCGGGCTGCGCGAGTACACCTACTTGCCAGTCCCTCAAACCTTCCCTTAACTTCATGTTAGTCACCCCTATGGTAGGCCCACGGGCAGGGTGCATTGTAAGTATAAGGTAGGACACGCCTGACCAAGTTGGCATGTCCTAATAGTGAACTACGGCCATCTTCGTTCTTCACTATTGCGAGGTAGCCTGCTCTCCATTAGTTAGAATGGGCCGCCGGGATTATTAATGCTATGATCCTAGCTGGCTCGGGGAGCATGGTGCAATGTAGAGTTTGGTATCCCTGAACTCAGGGTTTAATTACGCATCCATTGGTATGGATGGTTTTTGGACTCTGGGTTCGAAAATAGCACTTTTAGAAAGTGTCTATTTTCTTGTATAACCATTTCTGGTTTCTGCCGGTTTTGCGTGTGTGTGACAGGAGCTGGGTGGCTCCAGAGGACTGGATGAGTCAGTGTGGGATGAGTGGGACATTTGCGCTGAGAGTAGGGGGAGAGTAGTTGCTGATAACCTGTCCTGCCTGATACAATGCTGGCTCCACCTCCTACCAAGCGACTGATGGCTCCGTGCCTGATATGGACGATCCTAGCCCCACCTCCTGCCAGGAGGCCGATAGCTCTGCTCCTGCCAGAAACAATGCTGGCTCCACCTCCTGCTGGGCGTCTGAGGACCCAGCCCTGCTCAGTGAATAAGCCAGGTGCTTCTGCCTGGCTCCACCCACAACAGACCCAGGATGTTGGGAAAGTCCCCTGCATGGACAAAGGGATCAAAGCCGAAAAGGGGTATAAGAGAAGGACCCCTGAACTAAGAAATCAGATCACTTCTGACAAGGAACCCTGTAACCAAGGACAAGAGGCCTGCTGATCTAAGGACTTGCCTACCCCTTCTGCCAGTGTGCTGTTTGCTGGGGGGAATCCTGCAGTGCTTCTTTATTTTTGCCAAGGAAACCAGGAGAGAGGAACTGTGTGTGTACTCTCACGCTTGCTAAGAAAATCTCCAAGGACTGGAAGAGTGCCAGTCCCCTGCTGAAGTCACAGGGCTAAAAGACTTCATCTGCTTAAAGTGCTATTTGCTGGAACCTGTAAATCCAGCACCTCTGAAAGAGCCAGCAAACTCGACACCGACGGACGTCACCAAATCCAGCTCGACATAGTGGGTAACGGCCCCAGTGTCCCGCTTCCTCGACGCCGGCCGCCGGGCCCGATCGACGCCAGCAGCAACGCCAGTGAGTGGGAGTACGGCTCCAGCTCCAAGGGACCTCGTGTCTGCACCGCTGCTGATCGCATCGCCCTCGTGCCCTCTCGACGCCGTGAGCGCTGCTCACTCTCTGCAACGTCATCATCAATGACTACTGAGGCCTGATCGACACCGAAGACGTGATGCCGGATTGCTCGACGCCGCTGATCATCGTGTGCTTCCTTTTCCAAGGTACTGTGTTGTTGGGGGTCCGTGTGACTCCGGGCTCGACGTAGCGCTCCTCGCGGTCGACGCCGAACCTTTGGATTAACTTTGCCTCGACGTCTTGTAGCCCCTGTGTGGGTTACACTGTTGCTAAGAACTGTGTTTCAAAGAAGAAGATTTGCTTGATACGAAAGACTCTGTGCTGAAGAAGAAACGACCTTTGAATTATTATTTTCCCTTCCAAAAGTATTTATTCAGATTGTGTACATATTTGTCGTTATTTGGTTTTGTGCTAAGCCTTATATAAAGATCCTTATTTTTATAATACTACTGTGTCGTGTCCATTTGTAGTGTATTCGCTTGGTTACTGTATGTGGTCATAAATGCTTAACACACAGCCTCTGAGATAAGCCTGTTCTGCTCTGCCAAGCTACCAAGGGGGTGAGCAGGGGTTATCAAAGGGTGATCCCCTTGCCCTGACTAGAAAAGGTGTGTCCCTATTTGTCAGAAGTGCATACCTCTGCCAACTAGAGACAGCCGGTTCTAACAGTACCTAAGCCCACAGGTGCACGTTAGGACATAAACGTCATGATCCGTTAATTGCCTTGAATGGATTTTGCTACTGTGCTGAAAGGAGTCTCATAATGTGAAATGGTAATGCCAAATTTGCATGCCCGGCAGCTTGAGCATTTGAAGAAACCCTTGGTAGGTCCTAACCAGGGTACTTTGGTTTTAAGCTCAGGAGCTGCAGTGTCCAAATAGTTACCCATAGGTTTCGCTCTTCTAAAAGTGACAAGAGGAGCAGAAGGTAATCTAGTGTTAAGAACATGATCACTAAGTACTATCGGCCAGTTTTTATTAAGGATGGCCCTGATTTTTCTTTCTTCCTTACTGAAAGTGGTGATCATGCATGGAAAAGATATAGGGGGCTCACTAGCTGTAGGAATCACTGTTTCTGAGGTGTTGATGGGAAACAGTCTCTCTCTCGTCCGAGATAGGGATTTGTTATAGACAGTTTTGAGCACTGATTCTGAATATCCCCTGGCTTTAAGGCGTGTTGTAAGATCTTTGAGACATACTTCATAATCTGATGGTGAACTACAGATCCTCTTAAGTCTCAATATTTCGCCATAGGGGATACCAGCTATTGTGTGCCTAGGGTGCATGCTAGTGGCGTGCAGAGTGGCTTTTCCAGCAGTCGATTTCCTATGTAGGGTAGTGTTGATTTTATTGGCTTTAATGTACACTTCCACATCGAGAAGTTGAATTCTTTCTTTCTCGACGTGTGCTGTGAAGTTGAGGTTGAGGTTATTGTCACTAATTTCATCAATAAATGCAAGTGCCTCTCCTTTAGTACCTCTCCAGGCAATAAAAATGTCATCAATGTATCGTAAAAAACATGAAACATGATTATCCATCCATACCTTATGGCGTACCATGAGGACCTGCTCCTCCCACTAGCCAACGTGCAAGCACGCATAGCTGGGAGAGAAGCAGGCCCCCATCGCCACACCCCTGAGCTGTCGAAAGATCTCTTTGCCAAATGAAAAGAAATTGTTGTGAAGACACCATTCCATAAGGCTAATAATGACCTTATTGTGCTCATAATATATGATGGAGCGTTTAGACAGAAAATGCTTGACTGCAGAGAGCCCCTGTTCATGATCCATGCTCGTATAAAGCGCTTCAACATCAAGAGAAATGAGCCACATATCAGTATCCCATGTAATGTTTTCTATCTTACTGATAAAATCACTGGTGTTGCGCACAAAACTAGGCAATTCTTTTACAAAATCCTGGAGAAAGAAATCAATGTATTCCCCCACTTTTTCGCCCACACTCCCTATGGCAGACACAATGGGCCTGCCAGGTATGGGTACAACAGCTTTGTGTATCTTTGGTATGAGATACAAGGAAGGTAACACAGGGAAATTGATGCATATAAATTTAGATTCTTCAAATGAAATAAGGCCCTCCCGCTTCCATTGGCCTAACATTTTGTGCTGTTTGTTCTTAGCAATTTCATACTCCTTATGAGAGGTTTTCATGTAACAACTGGGATCATATAGTTGTCGTTTAGCCTCAATAATATAATCCACTTTAGGCCAAATTACTAAGTTCCCGCCTTTGTCCGATTTTCTGATGACAATCTCATGATTATTGCCCAACTTCTTCATTAGTTCGTCATATGTTCGTTTGTTATGTATTTCTTTTTTTCGAAATTTGTTATTAGATCTTGAATAAAGTTTTTTTATTTCGTTGATTACGCAATCATGGAACACATCCACTGCATCCCTGGGCATTAAAGGAATATATTTAGATTGGCTACGAAATGGGATAAGACCAGCTCCAGTTTGATGAATAGATATTCTACTCAGCCGATTTTGGGTAGCTTCATCTGGATCTAATTCTGTCACATTAGTACCATCTAGTAACTCATTAGCATCCAAAAATGTGTGTGTATCTGCTGCGCTCAAAAGGGCTATATCACTAGTAGTAGTTTCAAGGTTCAACATGTTGGTATCACGTGATTCTTTGGTGGATTTAGAAGCAAAATGTTTTTTTAGCTTAAGTTTTCTGATGAAATATATATATATATAGCCATTAAAATTTCTTGAAACACAGACCCTGGAGTGCGAGTCTCTTTGTGTGGTTGCAGCGTGGATGCTTGCTGGCAGCCCTTTCAAATATATATATATATATATATATATATATATATATATATATATATATATATATATATATATATATATATATATATATATATATATATATATATATATATATATATATATATATATATATATATATATATATATATATATATATATATATATATATATATATATATATATATATATATATATATATATATTTTTTTTACTTGTGATGTTCCGGTAATTTGCCTGCAACAAACACACTCCTTGTATGGAATTTCTGCATTCGTTCTTGCAAATGCATTCATTTCTTTTTTCAAATTATCTAATACTGTGCTAGTATTAATCCTTTTAGTGTTGTTCTTCACAACCATCTCAATCTCTTAAGTTGGCCTTTCAGGCCTAAAATATATCATCTAGAAAAGAACTGACGTTAGAATGAGTACCTCTTAATGACATATTATTTTGTTTCTAAAGCTGGAGAGTTGGACTTTTTACAAACTACAATCATCTTTCTAGAATACACATTTTAGCATAGTGCAGAGACAACATCTGTATATGATGGAAAGTACTGTCACACATCTGTTGTGTTCAGCAAGCCAATAATTGTCCTAGAAGGTTTTTCAGTCTCCTAATTCGACAAGGATCAAGACATTAGAGTATTTAAATTTTTTGTTTTACAGTTGCTTTACTGTGTTTGTTTAAGAAGAGTCTAATAGATAGGTTTCAATAGATTTTTATTTTCTGTTGCACACGTTTCTACAACTAGTTGTCACAGATGTTAGCCTGATACTTCATTAGCTATTTCTTATTCTAAATTTTTCAGGACTCATTTTTCTTTTTCAATCAGTGTACCTTCATTGGTGTCATATGCCCGACTATCTTGGTCAATTTCAAATACTAAGGGGCCCATTAGGATGTCAGGCGGTGGCACTGACGGGGCAGAAAAACAGCTTTTTCCGCCTGCGAGCAGCGGTACTCATGTCCGTCACATTAAGATAGCAAAACATAGGTCATTTCCTGTCAGCCGCGGAGCGCCGCGCACCGCCATCAAAGTGCGCCCGCAACCACGGCGGTGAAGAGCCAATCGAGACTCACCGCCATGCGGAATGATGTCCGCCCGCTATACAAATTAGGATGGCCCAAACAAGCAGACGTACCGCAGCGGAGACACCGCCCAACCGGATCAGGCGGAAACTCGACAGCGGAGCAAGATAGCGGAGACCTGGTCATGAATGGCATGGACGCAGCCCTCCATATGCATCCGATGATGTACCTCCTACAACACTACCATCAGATGGGCCGCCACGGACGCCGCAGGAGGTACATAACTACTCAAATACAACACACAACACACAGGCCGGAACAGGCTCCAATCACCACACAGACACCCTGCTGGGGGTCACAACACATCCACAAGGGCACCCACACATGACCCACCTGACAACAAGGCACCCCTCAGCATCCGGGACAAACATCGACCGCCAACCAGCAGCAACGTGCGGTCCCGGTCACGTCAGCGCCGCAGTCAACACATGCGCACAATGCAGAAGGCAGGGCCACTCTAAGGCATGGGCAGGGCACAACGACCACACCACCCCCAACCACACATCAACACACCCTATCAAGTCACAGGCCAGGGCCCATCCTGTTCTCCCCCATGTACACCAACAAGCACTGCAGCAAGCATTCACAATACACACCCTGCACCACACAACACACAACCAGGGAGACAGCCACTGCAGGAGTGGCTGACAAGGAACACACAACATTAGTGCCACACAAACTGAAGGTTCACAATCCTTGCCAGCACATACACACACAAACAAACACACACCCTGGGTGTAGCCACAAACACAACACACACACAGGGATGCCTCAACAGATGCCTGCACAAGAACAACTCACAAACACTACAGAAACACATACTGAACCCCAACAGAAGCAGACATACCCTGTCAGCCAAACTGGGGAAAGGCAATTGGAGCACAGACACAACAGGAGTTCACAACATCATCACTCAGGAACAAAACACACACACCATAACACATATCACACAAGAAGTGCATCAGGACAAACCCACACTGCCACATCAAACCAACCACAGACGCACATGAAACACCACTCAACAAACACCACAGGACATCAGGGTATGCACATCAGGCAATGCCAAGGCCACATACACACAGCACTGCATACACAACCAGCAGTGTGTGCATAACAAGCACAACAGCCACACACAGACATGATTGACACAACCTCATCACACACACTATAAACCAGCACAGCACAAATACAATAGCACACCCAGGAAGTGAAGCAATACCACAGCAAACACACACACATCCAACACAACAACTACACATGCACAACTCTGGGATACAAGAGCCAAGCCATCTCCACCAGAGCACTGGGCAGCACACACAGCTGAAGTGCACATGACCACTAGAGAATGAGTAATAGCACAAGGACAGCACACATACACCATTGTGGCAATGTCCAGAGTGGAAAACACTCATGGCCCAAGAACTGCACCACAAAGCACAAGCTCACAAATAAAGTGATGGGGAGGCACACACACATGGAAACCAAGGGGACAGCTGACATAAAAGTGAAATACCCTGCATGTCAGTAGCAGACATGTAAGGGGTGTACCACACACAAATAGAGGGAGGGAAGACCCACAATGGCAAGGCACAAGTGGCACACATAGGGGATGGATTTACACAACACATACCATGCCATACAGGAGGAGAAAAGTCACCATGTGCCTGCAATGCATGACAAACACAAACACAATGCCAGTGTGGAGCAGCAGGGCCACACAGTCTACACAAACACACCCAAAACACATTGAGGATTAAACAAACACACCACTGAGGTGCAACTCACACACTTTGCACACTTCTAACTTACCAACACAACAAGGAGGAGTCACACACAACAGCATGAAGACATCAACACACAGCACAGTGCACAACAAACAGCTCACACAAGTGCATAAAATCTTATACACAGGGCAAGACAAAACAAACAACAGGCACACAACTCCTGGGTCACACATGTGTGTCTCTCACAATCCAGGGGCACACACACATCCACTACAAACTTACACCCTTCAAACTGCACACCTCTGCTGCACCCAAGACCATGCATCTCATGTAGGCCATGGTACCAGGACTAAGGGCTAACACAAGATGACCATACACATACATGGCTGGGCACACATAACGGAATCCACATACATACATCATTACATATCCCAGCCTGCTTCCAAAACTTTGGACAACATCACACCCTGTGCTGGCAGTTTCCCCCAACCTTCCTTTGAACAGTGTAGCCAACAATAGCAAATCACCATGAAGAAAACTGCATGGCAGGTAAAATAGCCATCACGATTACTCTATTATCAGGTTCAGAATGGACAGAAGACCCTGTCACCCCTGTCTAAAAATCTGATGCGTGCAAAGAGCTTTGCAATGTTGAAGTGATACATAGAGCATGGGTCACAGCCAATCAAATGCAAACGCCAAAAGACAAGCAAGGACACTGACAAAACACATAACAGGAGTAACTGTATTTATTCACATATTGCACAGATGTAGCAGTAGAACAATAGTAAACAACAGCAAGGCACAAAATGATGATCATATGCAAGATACTATGCACAGGTTAAATACAAACAGGAAGGCCAGTGTCCATAGCACAGGGGAGAGCCCACAACAGCAGAGTAACAGGGCCAGTGTCCATGGCACAGGTGAGACAGCAAGTACATGGTAGGCTGCACAGGGGGAGTACAGCACAGCAGAGCAACAGGGCCAGAGCACATGGCACTGGGGAGAGCCCAACACAGCAGAGCAACAGGGCAGTGTCCCTAGCACAGGGGAGAGCCCAACACAGCAGAGCAACAGGACCAGCAACACACCCAGGTTGTAAACAATGGTCAGGACTAGCACACCTGTATGAGACACAGGCATATGAGGAGGATGCCAACTCACTCCTGGCTGTCATGCGGACTTGGACCTGGCTGTTTGTCGGGGTCAGCAGGCCCACTTGACTGGGGTGACAGAGCCCCAGGTGATGTGGGGCTAACAGTGGCTTGGCAAGCTGGAGGGCTGAGTGGACCAGGTGGCATAGTGGCACGTGGAGGTGGAGTATTGCAGACCTCTGACGCAGTGTGGGTGGAAGAGGTTTGACGGGTACCCTTCCACTTTTTGGGAATATGAAATGGCTTCCCTGTCTTGGGGTTGATGGGAAGTGGTGATTGCACAACAGGCACACACAGCAACTGTCCCACATCAGGTGCAGACACTGGCACTACCTCTGGTGATGTGCTGGATCCAAAGCAACAAGAAAGGGGGAGGGTAGAGGTTATGGATAGAACCTACCTCCTGTGAATCTATACATAAACAATAAAGTTCTATCCTTATTCGGTTGTAGTTGTTTATGCTTTTTTAAAATAATATATGTTTGTAAGTTCATGGTGTGTTTGTTAGTAGCTAACCTCCAAATGTGGGGAAATCACTATGTGTTTTTAAAATACCCCTCACACACTATGAATCTATGATTGTTAGTAGGAACATATCCTAGGCCTGTCTCTAGTACCGAAGTCTGTGCAGTACTGAGTGTTTCATTGGTCTGGTTTACCACTAGATTTATTTTCTGCTGGTGGATGCCTTCGTCATGCTCCTGGTGGACAATCCTGCTGGATCCAGTGGACGTTTGACCCTCTTCGGTTCTGTCCTTTGCTTATCCCTTGGTGAGATCCTAAAAAATGGTTCTGTTCATAGTAGGGATATTCTTGCTGTGTATATGCCCATGGTGGATAGGTTTCATCCTGGTAATGGAAAGGTGGTGGTCCAAATTGCTGATATTGGTATGATTGTGGGCCGTGATAGTTCCCCCATCTTCTTGAACCTTGATGGTAGGGTCGTCAGTAGTTGTTTCGTGCCCCCTGATGGATAGGATTACGTCCTCGACTTTATCCGGAGCTGTTTGATCCCTTATCTGATGAATCTTCATCAGTCGTGGCCTCCCGGTTGGGTTTGTAGTCTGTTTTAGTGTAGGGGTAAATTTTCTCGTGACTGAATCTGTTGGTATCTTTCTTGAGTTTGGTGTATTTGCTCTGTTTTAGAGTTGCTTCGAAATCGTTCAGTGTCTTATTAAGTTCTTCCAGATGTTTCTTTATGCTGCTAGGAGTTTCATGGGATTTCAGACGGACTTCGATGGCTTGAATCTCTATTTTTAATTCTTGTGCCAGTCTACTAGCTGTCTTAATGATTAGCACAATCCAATCTCTCATGCAGTGCCACGATATTTGTGACCAGTTGATATTGTGTAAGAAAATGTAGGGTTCATTCCTGACGATCAAGCCCGGTGGTGCTGCGTTGACTCGAAGATATTCCGACATCAACAGCCCGTTTAAAGCAGTTTTTATTTGTGTGCTTCTCAGTTCTTCCATTTCATCCCAGTCATTGTTACTGGCTGGATGTTCGGCTGTATTTAGACCTTCAAAATTTCCCAGAGATGACATTACGTTTGCGATTTCCTCCTCTGAAAAGGTTAGTCCCATGTTTTCTGCCATGATGTGTAAGTGTCGTTTTGGTGTGCCGATCTAACTTTAATGTATACGGACTATAAATCTTCCCACAGCCGTGCGCTGTCAAAGATATCAAAAAAGAAAGGGGGAGGGTAGAGGTTATGTATAGAACCTACCTCCTGTGAATCTATACATAAACAATAAAGTTCCATCCTTATTCGGTTGTGGTTATTTATGTTTTTTTAAAATAAAATATGTTTGTATGTTCGTGGTGTGTTTGTTAGTAGCTAACCTTCAAATGTGGGGAAAGCACTATGTGTTTTTAAAATAACCCTCACACACTATGAATCCCATAGTGTCATGCTTCATCATGGGGGTCTTCCCTAAGTATGGGCGAAATTTGCGAATTCGCGTTCCGCGAATTCGTGTGAAATCAAATTCGCAATCCGCTAAATCTGCGAATTCGTGCGAATTTCTGGATTTTTGTTTTTTACGTGTTCGCAGGTTTTTTTTGCGCGTTTGCGGTGTTTTTTGCGTGTTTGCGGGGCTTTTTGCGTGTTCGCGGCTGCTTGCGTGGCGAAGTTACCCATGCAGTCGTGTATGGGCACAGCACCATCTGGTTCACCACTGCCACCCTCTGGTTCATCACTGCCACCCTCTGGTTTACCACTGCCACCCTCTGGTTAACCCCTGCCACCCTCTGGTTTACTCCTGCAACCCTCAGGTTCACCACTGCCACCATCTGGTTCAGCAATGCCACTCTCTGGTTCACCCCTGCCACCCTCTGGTTCAGCACTGTCATCCTCTGGTTCACCACTGCCACCCTCTGGTTCACCACTGCCACCCACTGGTTCATCACAGCACCTCTGGCTCACCACTGCCACCCTCTGGTTAACCACTGTCACCCTCTGGTTCAGCACTGCCACTCTCTGGTCCACCACTGCCACCCTCTGGTTCACCCCTGCCACCCTCTGGATCACCACTGCCACCCTCTGGTTCATCACAGCACCCTCTGGTTCACCCCTGACACCCTCTGGTTCAGCACTGTCACCCTCTGGTTCACCACTGCCACCCTCTAGTTCACGACTGCCACCCTCTGGTTCATCACAGCACCTCTGGTTCACCACTGCCACCCTCTGGTTAACCACTGTCACCCTCTGGTTCAGCACTGCCACCCTCTGGTTAACCACTGCCACTCTCTGGTTCACCACTGCCACCCTCTGGTTCACCCATGCCACCCTCTGGTTCACCACTGCCACCCTCTGGTTCACCCCTGCCACCATCTGATTCATCACTGCCACCCTCTGGTTCACCACTCCCACCCTCTACCGAGACCTTTTGTGACGCAGTGCAGGACAAAAGATGCGCCATGGTGCTGGGTATTAAAAACGTGACGCATCTGAGAGATGCGTCACTTTGTAAATCCCTGCGCAATCAGGAGGCGTACCGGTGCAGGGGAGGGCGTTCCTGTGCAGGAACGCCTCCTAAAAGTGGCAGAGTGAAATCTACAAGATTTCACTCAGTCACTTTTAGGCCAATGCTGCTTCAAAACCCTGTGCCTGCTTGAAGCAGGCAAAAGGCTTGATGCAGCATTGGGAAGATAGGGGCCCCCAGAGCATTGCTGGAGCTGCGTCGCAAGTGCAACGCAGCTCGAGCAATGCGCCGCTTTTACGGCACAGAAGTGTGGCGCATCTGTGCTGTTTTTGCCACATGATGCGCCGCATTGTAAATGCGGCGCACCATGGGTGGCGGAGCTGCGGCGCACAATAACTTGCGCATCCCTGGGGATGCGCCAGTTATTGTAAATCTGCCCCTATACATTTAGCCAACGAGGGAGCACTTACTGATTAGACAGTAGAAAGTACTCCAGTTGAGTAGAGGTATTGCACAAACAGGTGGCATCTTCGTGGACAAACACACAGGTTTGGATTCATTCTGCCCTCTGTTAGACTCATTTTTCCCTTGTTTTTCTGCCCTTCTGCCCTTCTGCCCTCTGTTAGACTCGTTTTTCCCTTGTTTTTCTGCCCTTCTGCCCTCTGTTAGACTCGTTTTTTGTGCCCTTCTGCCCTCTGTTATTCCCTTGTTTTTGTGCCCTTCTGCCCTCTGTTAGACTCGTTTTTTGTGCCCTTCTGCCCTCTGTTAGACTTGTTTTGCACCTTTCTGCCCCGTTAGACTCGTTTTTTGTGCCCTTCTGCCCTCTGTTAGACTCGTGTTTCCCTTTTTTTATACCCCTTCTGTCCTCTGTTAGACTGTTTTTTTGTGCCCTTCTGCCCTCTGTTAGACTCGTTTTTCCCTTGTTTTTCTGCCCTTCTGCCCTTTGTTAGGCTGCTTTTTGTGCCTTTCTGCCCTCTGCTTCACCACATCATCACTCAGCGCTACCCCAGCATCACTCAGCACCACCACCTTATCACTCAGCACCACCACATTATCACTCAGCACCACCACAGCACCACTCAGCACCACCACAGCACCACTCAGCACCACTCAGCACCACCACAGCATCACTCAGCACTACCACAGCATCACTCAGCACCACCACATTATCACTCAGCACCACCACAGCACCACTCAGCACTGCCACAGCATCACTCAGCACCACCACAGCACCACTCAGCCCCACCGCAGCATCACTCAGTATTACCACAGCACCACTCAGCACCACCACAGCACCACTCAGGACCACCGCAGCATCACTCAGCGCCACCACAGCATCACTCAGTGCCACCACATTATCGCTCAGCACCACCACAGCACCACTCAGCACTACCACAGCATCACTCAGCACCACCACAGCATCACTCAGCACCACCACAGCACTAATCAGCACCACCACAGCACCACTCAACGCCACCACAGCATCACTCAGCACCACCACAGCATCACTCAGCACCACCACATTATCACTCAGCACCATCACAGCATCACTCAGCACCACCACAGCACCACCCTAGCATCACTCAGCACCATCCCAGTATCACTCAGCACCACCACAGCACCACTCGGCATCACCACAGCACCACTCAGCACCACCACAGTACCACTCAGCACTACCCCAGGATCAATCCGCGCAACCATTCAACAACAACTGGTTCAAATATGTTTTCTCAATGTTTCAAACTTTATTACAAATGTCACAAAAAGATGTTAATATTTCAGTTCTGTTCTTGGATTTTTGTCACAATAAAAAACACTGAACATAATCTTCACAAAGGTTATTTACAAAAGTTTAAGCTATTGCCATTATAAATTAAAATCACTTTTATTCAAGTAATAATTATTTTTAAAAATTAAAAGAAATTGTAATTTGTAATATCAATACAGCTAAGTCACGTAAATACAAAACACGTTGCATTACAGATGCTATAGGTGTCACATTTGCGAAAGTTATAACTATTGGCATTGTAAATGACAAAGCTATTAATTTAGCTATTTTCAAAAACAGCACATAAATAAAAAAATTGTCATTTACAAGACCAATAGCTCAAACTTTCCTAATGCGAAACCTATTGCATTGCAAATGCTTGTTTTTATATCTGTCAGTGCTTCCCGTTGAGGTTTAATTTTCTTGACAGGCGCCTCATTGCCTACTTGTAATTATTCTCTGACCCTGCTTCAAGGGTCAGAGCAGGGTCAGAGAATAGTTGCAAGTAGGCAACGAGGCGCCAGGAAGGACTTACAGGCTTACGCAACAGGTGCCCAAGTTGAAGTTAATTTCTTTGTAACCCTTTTGGAAAGGTTAAGAAAAATTAGCTTCAACTTTTGCACCTGCTGCTGTAACCATGTAAGTGCTTGGCTGAAAATTCGTCCCTGCTGATTAGTGGATTTTACCGCGATTTCGCTAGATTTGACGATCGCGAAATTGCGGAAAATCTGCAAATTCCGCGAGCGGAACGAATTTTCAGCCCATGCTTAGTCTTCCCGTCCTCTACGGGGCGGGGCGGGGCGTGCTACGACCTACGGCTATGCGGTAGCATAAGATTTTGTGAAAATAGACTATATGTGTGATTCAGTGATGTGATCTAAGTGATTCTTAAGGTGTGCAATAGAGAGGAAATAAATAGATTAAAAATTCCCTGGCTAGTAGAAAAAATAGACTTTATTAGTATCTCTGGCTGGGAACGTTAAAATGGGGGGAAGGAGAAAGAAACCAAACTAATTATGTTGCACTTTCTACTTGGTCGACATGTTTCATGAGCAGTCCCCAACTGCTATATTCATCAGGACCTATTGTGATTCCTATTGCACTGAGGCTAATGGTTGTAGTAAGCCTATTTCACAACAAACTGACCGCAAAAATAGGTTGGTAAGCTAAAAGAAAAAGAAAAGGTATATGATATCTTATTAGAGGTTAGTTGGTTTCTAAAAATTACCAAGACGATATCTGTGGAAAGACAGGGGGACAAAAAACACTCAAAAAATTTATATAAAGACAGGTATCATAGTGTTATGAGAAGCACACAACATCAATACGTGGAATCATAAATGCGCTCGAATAGTACATTTTTGGTTGCCCTATAGTGAGGGAAAAAACACTGTGATATATTTTTCTCGACATATTATTAATGAGGGTTTCATGTCTGTCTTAAAGGAAAAACTATGATATATTTTTCACGATATACTGCGTGCCTGGGTATCCATGACATAATCATGCGTACAATCATGTATATAAACCAATGTTCTGTGGCATTGCTTCAGATGAACATTAAGTAGACACATAACACGTAGACATATAGAAATGGAAAAGCACAATCACTGTGTCTCCATGTTTACCTCATGGCTCAATGTGTAGAGAGTACTTCCAATTTTCATTAAAATAAAACAAACCTAGGAGTGGATGGGAAAGGCTCCCACTGTAAAATACATACATACTTTTGTTAGCATATAATCGTGCCCCATGAGTCAGCGTCAGGGTGGGGGAGGAATCTTTTTTGAAATTTCAAACATAGCTGTAACAAAACGGAAAGATGGTTTTGATGAGGTGGTCAGTGAGGTAGATCGTGGCATCAGGACTCGAGTTCAAAAGGACTTTTTTACCGTATTTAGCCTGGTGGTTTAATGACTTGGCAAGAGTCAGACTCACATGAATACCAAAGTTCCTTACTCCATCCGTCACCCTCCGTCACCAACGACGGCCATCATTGTTACCGGGCTAGTTCTGGAACCATTGCCGGGATACAAGCTGTGTCATTGCCAGGCGCCACACATAAAAGGTGCCGCTACTTTACAGCAGATGAACAGAATCTGCACAATTAGGTTGGCATCTACTCAATTAGCGAAGGTATAAATAGGTATAAATAGTCTCGGAAACCTCTGTTAGATTTACACCATGGAGCAGCACGGGTGGTGACGGATGGAGCAAGGAACTTTGGTATTCACATGAGTGTGACTCTTGCCAAGTCATTAAAGAGTGACTTTGGGAAACAAAAACTCCCTCGCCCTGGAGACAGCTTCTCTGTCAGTGTTTGACACAACCTCACACCCCCAGGCATATACTGCAGCTGCACAACTACACATCTGACACCCCCCTGCCCTACAGCTACCTTCATGGTGACTTACCACTACATTGGGACCACCAAACAGCCTTGGGTACTGTGCCAGCACCTCGTCCACAAGGACCTCCAGCTCCTCACTTGTCAATGACTGGCACAGATCTTCTCTGTCTTTGCCATCCATGTGGACATGGAACACCTATGGTGGAAGTGAGTGGTGAGTCGTCCCAGGCAGCAAGGTCTTGAGGCAGCAGCAGGAGAGGGTCCCAAGCAGCATGCTCTTGAGGCAGCAGCAGAAGAGGGTCCCAGGCAGCAGGCTCTTGAGGCAGCAGCAGTAGAGGGTCCCAAGCAGCAGGCTCCTGAGGCAGCAGCAGGAGAGGGTCCCAGTCAGTAGGCTCTGTGAGCAGTGGAAATGTGAGGCACACTCCCACAGATGGAGCATCTTTCAAAAGCATCCAATGACTGCCTCCGCGGTGGCGGTGCACACCTTCCACGATTTTCAAATCTGCATCATGGCTGTAGGCAATGCTTCATGGTGGTGATGCACCGCGGGGGCCAGGTAGTAGCTACCGCCATTTGGGTGGCGGAGCATGCCCACAGCTATATACACATGTCTCCATGCCAAATGCTACTGCAATTGTGAAGGGGGTGGTGCTGGTGTCACACCGCCATGGCCAGGCGGTAGCTACCGCCATTTTGGTGGCGGAGCATGCCCACAGCCATCTACACATGTCTCCATGCCAATGGCTACTGTACTTGTGAAGGGAGTGGTGCTGGTGTCACACCGCCATGGCCAGGCGGTAGCTACCGCCATTTGGGTGGTGGAGCATGCCCACAGCCATCTACACATGTCTCCATGCCAATGGCTACTGCACTTGTGAAGGGGGTGGTGCTGGTGTCACACCGCCGTGGCCAGGAGGTAGCTAACGCCATTTGGGTGGTGGAGCATGCCCACAGCCATCTACACATGTCTCCATGCCAATGGCTGCCACACTTGTAAAGGGGGTGGTGCTGGTGTCACACCGCCCTGGCCAGACGGTAGCTGCCGCCATTTGGCTGGCGGAGCATGCCCACAGCCATCTACACATGTCTCCATGCCAATGGCTACCGCACTTGTGAAGGGGGTGGTGATGGTGTCACACCGCCGTGGCCAGATGGTAGCTACCGCCATTTTTGTAACGTTTACTGGCTATGTCCATCGTGAACACTGCATCGGTACAGAGCAGCAACATGGTGAAGGGCACATCATTGTACACACAAAGCCATTCTTCCACATCATCCACAGGTGGATGCACGTTCTGTGTGACGCACTTTGGTCTGTGATCCCTGCCATGTCACTTATGCATTTGATGGTTGATGATGCTTGACACTCTTAAGCTGGTGTCAATGATGTTGAAGAAATCAATGTGTTGTGGGTCAGTGCTGAGCTTGTCAAGGCTTGTCTCACTGGTTGGTATTGTACCAGACTGGTGCTTTCACATCAGCTCATGCACACAACTGAAATGTTTACGTCTACTGTGATCATTGCGTTGTGGATGTGTGCAGAGTTTTCATGATGCATTGAGGTGTGACAGGTACAGCAGATGGGTATGATACAGTCATGGTCATTTAAGACACATTGGCGGATGGTACAGCACCAGGTTTGCACATGTGAAATGTGTGGTTCAGTATGACAACTTTGTAACAATTCTTTTTAAACGTTCTTCATGTGGATTGACACATTTCTAACTGTTCTCAATGGCACTAAAAATTGTTTTAGAAAAATGCTTTTTTTTAAAAATGTTTTATGAATGTATTATTCTTTGAATAAATTGTACAATTTTTCTATACACTATTTGAAATTGTTTTTTTAGCTCATTTTATCCATTCCTGTGATTTATTATACATGTGGTTATGGTCTGTACATAAGGGCTGTGAGTACGATTCTCTACTATTCAGTAGACGCTCTTCTTCCCAATTCAATGGCAAGTTAGGGACTGCCCTATATTTCTACTGGTTCAGTATGTGTGCATTCACATTGACCTATGTGTTGTTTGCGGCACTTGTGTATTGTTAGCGGAGAGGTGTGCCCTTTGTGTGTCTCAACTGCCCACCCATGTAACCTGGTGTGCCATGCATCTCTCCGGGCAGTCTTTGTTTTGCCATGACATCGTTGATGGTGAGTGCTGTGGCCATTCATGATGATTGTCACTGACATTTGCACATTTACATCTCAACCACGAGGAGGCCAAATCTCCTACGTCATCTGGAGGACATGGAGAATGTTGCAATCATTCGGAAATTCCACCTTGACAGACCAACACTGAAGACCCTGTGTAATCTTTTGGAGCCTCACCTGCTGCCTTGCCGCCACTATCCCACAGCATTCCCACCCACATACAAGGTGATGGCAGCCCTCCACTTTTTTGCAACTGGTTCCTTCCAGTCAATCAATCAATCAGGAGTTTGTTAAAGCGCAACTACTCACCTGTAAGGGTCTCAAGGCGCGAGGAGTGGGGGGGTGCAGGTTCCATTCCATCAAGGAGGGGGTCTGTCGAAGAGCCAGGTTTTGAGGTTTCTTGCGAAGATGGGGAGCGATGTTGTCTGTCTGAGGTGGAGCGGAAGGGCGTTCCATGCTTTGGCCCCGAGGAAGGAGAAGGAACGGCCTCCCAATCTGGTCTTTCTGGTGCGGGGGGCCTCGGCGTAGGAGAGCTGGGCTGATCTTAGGGTCCTTTGGGGTGCGTGGAATTTGAGCCGGCTGTTCAGGTATGCTGGTCTGGTGCCGTGGAGGGCCTTGTGTGCGTGGGTGAGCATCTTAAAGGTGATTCTCGCCTCGACGCGGAGCCAGTGGAGTGTGCGCAGGTGCTGGGCGATGTGGCAGTGTTTTGGCAGGTTGAGGACCAGGAGACCGTGGCCAGCGCTGGAGGGATGTCGCAGCCTATGTTCAGCAAGGTGCTGAGGGATGTTCTTGCAGCCATGATGCTATATAAGAATCGCTACATTAATTTCCCTATGGGAGCAGAATTGGCTGGTGTGAAGGGTGACTTCTATCCTCTTGGGCACATCCCCCATGTTGTTGGTGCCATCGATTGCACCCATGTAGGTCTGGTGCCACCACAGGCAACTGAACACCTTTTTAGAAATCGTAAACATTATCATTCTATCAATGTGCAGGTGGTGTGCCTTGTGGACATGACCATTTCCCAAGTGTGTGCAAGATTTCCTGGCTCTGCACATGATTCGTACATCATGAGGAACCGCATGGTGCCACGGGTGATGGACAATCTGCATCCCGAGCATGCTTGGATTGTGGGTGAGTATGGCTACTGATATGCCGTGCTGTGTGTTACCTGCTGCACTCTGGCTGTGCAACATTGTAATGGGTGTTTGTCATTCACAGGTGACTCAGCATATCCCAGTGGGCCAAGGCTGTTGAGCCTGCTAAGGAATCCCAGGACCCCGGGTGACGTCCGGTACAATGAGGCCCACGAAGTGTAATCAAGCAAACTTTTGGCATGCTGAAGTCAAGATTCTGCTACCTTGACAGGACAGAAGGTGCACTAGCATACTCGCCTGGAAAAGTCTGCAAGATCATTGTACCATGCTGTATGCTGTACAACCTGGCCATCTACAAGGGGATACCCCTGCTCATGGACGATGGTGAGGAACCAAGCCCACCACCTGCTCAAGGACCTGAGTCCAGTGATGAGGACAGTGGAGAGGAAGAAGGAGTTGACCTGTTCCAACAGCTTATCGACCGCTACTTCACTTGAAGGTGGGTGACGAGGAACGACTTGTACATTGTCTGGTGTGGTTACTGTTGTTATGAAGGGCTATGCGCGGATGTAACAGACAGGCACATGTGGAGTAACCTGTATGTGAAAATGTGGCAGTGACATTTCACATGTGACCATATGCAGGAATCTGTTTGTTGACACTTGCTGCACATTGTGTTGTCTGCCTGTACAGTTATGTTGATGGTTGGGGTTGTGTTATGTCTGTGATAGCACACTGGCACCAGTGACTGCTGTTCTGTTGTGTCTCCCTAGGTGCTACGGAGTCATCCTGGCCTACATAATTTATATTTGTATACATAATGGACATTTTGGACACAGTCAGAAGAGCACCAAAGACAAGACTGCACAAATTGTAGTGTGTAAGGTGTTTTATTTACAAAGTTGACATGTGACGGGTGCGGGCATTTTCACATGTAGGTGGTGATGGAGCAGTGAGTTGACAGTCATAGTAGATGAGATGCAGGAGTAGAGACCACATTGATATGGTGACCCAGTCCAACAGACATGTGCCATTCACAAGGCAGTGCGGGGAAGGACAGTTCAAAGAGTCAATGCAGTGGGGAAGAGGGTTGCCATCAGGGCTGGCTCCGTGACTGGCATTTGGCTGGTCCTTTGCCTCCAGAGACTCCCAGGCTCTTCTTTGGATGCCCCATTGATCTCTGTGGGTGGGGGGGGGCTGCTGCATGGCCAGCGGTGTCTGAGGACTCACCCCTCTCTGTGGCCACAGGGGAGGATGGTGCACTGTCATCCTGTGGCACAACAGAGGGGGTGTTGTTTGGGACGCTAACCTGTCCCTCAGTAACGCCACTTGCTGACCCATGAGGTCCACCATCTGTCCAAGGCGGTTGTCGATGGACCTCATCAGCAGGATGAGCTCCCATAATAGTTCATCAGATCGGCCACTTTGTCCCTGGACCTGTTGGTATGCCTCCACAACTCTGGTGAAGTGATCCAGGGATGGTGTCCACTCCTCCTGAGGTCTGGTGGTGACCCTGGCCCTCCCACTTCCCTGCTGCCACGGACCTGTTACCTCACCACTCTGGGTCCACGCACACTCTCCCTGCCCTCCACAGTTGTTGGTGTGGCTTGGTCATCCCCTGGGACAGGGAGGGAGCTGCAGGTGGTACTGGTGGTACTGGTGGTGGTGGTGGTGGCGGTGGTGGCAGCCGTGGAGGCAGAGGCCATGACTGAAGGGGTCTGCTTTGCTGTTGTTGCAGAAGATGTGGTGGTGGGGAGGAAGGGGTCCTGGGACGTGTTGGTCTGTGGCACACCAGATGGGCCGGGCTTGAGCTCATCGTCCAAACTGTCTTGGGAGTCAATATCCATGAGTCCATGTACCGGGGGTAGAGAATGGCTCTGCTGTTCATTGTTGTGGTCCTCAGCAGTGAGTTCTTCACCACCTGTAGATTAGATGGGTAACGGTCAGTGTTGTGCACTGTGCAAGTATTGTGTCAACTACATGTCATCGACTGTCTGTAAATTACACAATTGTGAAGTCTCCACTAGTATTATTCATTGCAACACTGTGTGTGATTTCATGGTGCAGAGGAACATCATTTACTCTTACATGTCAGGTGTCAATGCATTGCATGCAATTGTTGCTGTGTGTAGGGATGCAGGTCTTACACACACACATCAAGAAGTGTGAAGATGGCTACCTCCTTGTTAGGTGAGGGAGAACATTGCAATGGCTGACACATGCTCCTGAGTGGGAGGGGGTGCTCCATGCGGCTGGGGTGTGGGCCAGGGGGCATGGTGGGAGTAGTAGTACAAGCCTCCCACCCCCAAACAGGCCTTCCAAGCAAGTTGGACAAACATCACAAGCAAGATGGCTACCTACCTGTTAGGTGATGGAGAACAGTGCAATTGCTGACACATGCTCCTGGGTGGGAGGGAGTGCTCCATGCGGCTGGGGTGTTGGCCAGGGGGCATGGTGGGAGTAGTAGTACAGGCCTACCACCCCCAAACAGGCCTCCCAAGCAAGTTGGACAAACATCACAAGCAAGATGGCTACGTACCTGTTTGGTGAGGTAGAACAGTGCAATGGCTGACACATGCTCCTGGGTGAGAGGGAGTGCTCCATGCGGCTGGGGTGTGGGCCAGGTGCCATGGTGGGAGTAGTAGTACAGGCCTCCTACACCCAAACAGGTCTCTAAAGCAAGTTGTATAAACATCACAAGCACAATGGCTACCTACCTGTTAGGTGAGGGAGAACAGTGCAATGGCTGACACATGCTCCTGGGTGGGAGGGAGTGATCTATGCAGCTGGGGTGTGGGCCAGGAGGCATGGTGGGAGTAGTAGTACAGGCTTCCCATCCCCAAACAGGCCTCCCAAGCAAGATGGACAAACATCACAAGCAAGATGGCTACCTACCTGTTAGTTGAGGGAGAACAGTGCAATGGCTGACACATGCTCCTGGGAGGGAGTGAGTGCTCTATGCGCCTGTGGGGTGGACCACAGTGTATGGTGGGAGTAGTAGTACAAATCTCCCTCCCTCCCCAAACAGACCTCCCAGGGAAAATAGCTACCTACCTGTTAGGTGAGTGTGGACAGTGCAATGGCTGACACATGCTCCTGGGTGGGAGGGAGTACTCCATGTGGCTGGGGTGTGGGCCAGGGGGCATGGTTGGAGTAGTAGAACAGGCCTCCCACCCCCAAACAGGCCTCCCAAGCAAGTTGGACAAACGTCACAATAAGATGGCTACCTACCTGTTAGGGGAGGGAGAACAGTGCAATGGCTGACACATGCTCCAGGGTGGGAGGGAGTGCTCCATGTGGCTGGGGTTTGAGCCAGGGGGCATGGTGGGAGTAGTAGTTCAAACCTCCCTCCCCCAAACAGACCTCCCAGTGAATATGGCTACCTACCTGTTAGGTGAGGGTGGACAGTGCAATGGCTGACACATGCTCCTGGGTGTGAGGGAGCGCTCCATGCGGCTCGGGTGTGGGCAAGGGGGCATGGTGGGAGTAGTAGTACAGGCCTCCCACCCCCAAACAGGCCTCCCAAGCAAGTTTGACAAACATCACAAGCAAGATGGATACCTTCCTGTTAGGTGAGGGAGAACGGTGCAATGGCTGACACCTGCTCCTGAGTGGGAGGGAGTGCTCCATGTGGCTGGGGTTTGGGCCAGGGGGCATAGTGGGAGAAGTAGTACAACCCTCCCTCCCCCAAGCAGACCTTCCAGTGAAGATTGCTACCTACCTGTTAGGTGAGGGTGGACAGTGCAATGGCTGACACATGCTCCTGGGTGGGAGGGAGTGCTCCATGCGGCTGGGGTGTGGGCCAGAGGGCATGGTGGCAGTAGTAGTACAGGCCTCCCACCCCCGAACAGGCCTCCCAAGCAAGTTGGACAAACATCACAAGTAAGATGGCTACCTACCTGTTAGGTGAGGAAGAACAGTGCAATTGCTGACACATGCTCCTGGGTGGGAGGGAGTGCTCCCTGCGGCAGGGGTGTGGGCCAGGGGCATGGTTGGAGTTGTGGAACAAACCTCCCTCCCCCAAACAGACCTCCCAGTGAATATGGCTACCTACCTGTTAGGTGAGGGTGGACAGTGTAATGGCTGACACATGCTCCAGGGTGAGTGATGCCTCCATGCTGCTGGACTGTGAATTAGGGGCACACTGGGAGTGGTAGTGCAGGCCTCCCTCGACCAAACAGGCCTCACAGTGAATATGGCTGGCTACCTGTTAGGTGATGGTGAACAGTGCAATGGTGTTTGGGTTGTTAAAGGAAGTACTTATCAGTGTGTTGTTTGGCATTTGTTTGTACTTACCAGCCTCCGTATTCATGTGAAACTCTCAGGATGCAGTATGGTAAGCACCTTCTCCTCCCATGGTGTGAATGTTTTCAGTGGGATGGGAGGGCCACTGCCAGTCACATTCACCAGCTCCCAGTTCTTGCTCCTCTTCTCCTTGACAACCCTCTGGAGATCATGCCACTGCTTCATGATCTCCTTCTTGGATCTTGGGGTGGTCCCTACTGCATTGACCCTTTGTACTATCCTTTCCCACATTTGTGTCCTTGTGGCTAATGGTGTCTGTTGGACCAGGCTACCAAACAGTTGTGGCTCTACTCTAGCAATCTCATTGACCATGACTGTCAACTCACCCTCTGTGAATTTGGGCATTTTCTGTGAGGTCATGGTGTGTGGTGGTTGAAGTGTTTGTGGGTGCAGGTGTGTGGGTAGCGGATGTGGTGTTGGTGTTTGAGGTGTTTTGTGTGCTGGGGGATTGTTGGTGCTGGTGTGATGGTGGTGTGGTTGTGTGTGTGTGCTGTGCTCCTTTGCCTCTCCTGTCATATGTGGTGTATCGCCTTCTCTTCTGGAGTGTTGCAAAGGATTGTAGTCAGTAAAGGGACTGGTTTTATACTCAGCTATATGAGTGTGTTCAAGTGGAATTTGGCTGTCAGGTTTGTTGTGGGAGTTGTCCTGTGCTTTTATTTTTGGTGTTGCATTTATTTATTTAATTTGTATGTTTTTATGTATTTGGGGGGCATGGCTACTTTGATTTGTGCAATGTTTGGCATCACTGACGTGTTTTTGAATCGCCCGCCATTTTTTTCATGTACCTTCGGCTAGGGTGGCTATGCTGCAGCTCTTCCACTATCTCTCCCATTCACTCCTGTGTGTGACCGCGGCGGTCGGAACCAGGGGTTCCGACAGTGCGGGACACTCAGGGACATCCTAATTGTGAGAAGTTGGCCTGATATATGATGTTTCCAATTCTGGAACCACCTTGTATCAGTCCAAACAACCCTTATGATGATCGGTTGTAAGTCAACCTTATAGACCAGTTATCCTAGTGGTAACGTGGACAAAGCAGTCTTAGGCTAAACTCTGAAAGGCATGTGAAGCCAGCTGTATTACCATACACAACCCCCTTGAATACCAGATGAAAGGACACCACACAGATATATATTGAAAATATATATATTTTTATTAACTACAAATATCCCCTGAACTCTTTATGAGCACAGAAGCACAAGCGTTAAACAAAACGTAGTTTAAAATACACAAAAGTTGCACAAAATGGATGAGCCCTAGGGGCCACCTAAACCATATACTAAAAAAGTGGTATAAGAGATACCAATCGATAGGGAAACAGGCCTAGGACCTTGGGAATCGCTGGAGCTGTTCGGGACTAACAGTGACTAAGTCGGGAAAGCCCGCGGGACTCGGGTGCAGTGTTTAAAGTGCACGCACTCACCAATGCAAAGTCTATGGTGCGTAAAAGTTAGAAAGTTAGTTCGTTCGGAACCTTCCAAGTGACCTAGAAAGCTGAAACTTGAGACACAGGCCCTAGAGGTGTGTACCAGTGTAGGAACACCGGCGTTGCTGATTTACCTCACCCACAGGAAGCGGGTGCATAGGGTCGAAGTAGTGTCGGGTTTCGTCACGCTGGTCGATGGTGCTTGGAGCTGAAGATGCTGCAGGTGGCTCGATGTGAAGAGTTCCGGTGGATCCAAGGGTGGATCTGAAGTTGTGAAGACCTGAAAGCAGAGAGGACAATGTTCAAAGTCACTAGCCAGTGACTACCGTGGAACCAGATTGGAACCAGGCAATGTCGGGTGCAAACAGGCGTTGAGGTGTAGCTTCTCTCTGCAGCCACGTGGACACCGGGGGTCGAGGATGTCCAGGAGTCGGTCACGAGCTGTCCCTCGTAGGCTTCTCACTGTTGGCGGTGTCGGCAACTTGATTGAAGCAAACAGGCCTTGGCTAATGCAAGCCACGCAGGAGTCAAAAAAGGCTTGTTACTCGGACCAGCAAGGTCAGAGCGGGTGCTCCTTTTTACAGGAGCTAGGGCAAGCCGGGAGCAATCAGACCCACAGTGTAGTTCTTCGGTTTCGTCACGCTGGTCGATGCCTATATTCACAGGGTGGCCACTCCTAGGCCACAAAGGAGATGCTCTTCAGTCTTCTGTGCAGCAGAATGTCGAAGTCCAGTCGTCTTCTTAGTTTCAAGTTGATTCAGGATGATCTGAGGTGCTCTGGCACTGCTCCCACTCTTATTCCCAATCTGAGGGGTGGATCACCTGCTAGGTCCCTCCTCTGGGTGGGACCAGGAAGGGGGGTGGTTACACCCCCTTTCCTTTGTCAAGCTCCTCGCCAGGCCTGGGTCTGGAAAGTCCCAGGACCGGTTTGGACTGGCTTATGCATAGGGACACCTTGTGTGCCCCGGGCATGTCTCAATCTATTCAGCCCTGTCCTACCCAATACACAAAATCCTGTCTGGGGTGGTGCTCGCACCTCCCAAGGCAGGAAACCCTTTGTCCAAGCCTCCCTCGCTGGAAGGACTCCCAGCAGCAGGAGGTCAGACTTGTGTCTGTGGTGGCAGCATCCATTTTGTGATGTTGAGGCTCTGGTTAACTTTAACCGGGGTTAAGGCTACACACATGTCGTGTCCCTCTAGAAGGGTGGAATGCTATCCCCGTCGACAGAACTGTCGAGGGGATAGTATTCCAAATTGTATCACACCTTACTCGACATGTTTTGATAAAGCCAAACCAAAGTTAGCATATAACCGCGAGGATTATAATGCACTTAAGAGTATATGGTATGGCAGTATCCCGGAACAGCTTAGGGAGTGGTTCCCGACAGCTGCAGACAGGCTCAGCTCATGCTAGAGCACCATCTCACATATTTCCAAGCACTCTGCCTCCAGGATTGAAGGGGCCTTCCTTAGGAGTGGCTGATAGGAACATATGTGTCCAGTTTAAGGGTAGATATAGGGATACTATATCTAAGTAAGAGGTTATTACACCAACTTACCCCAGCTGAGTGATCAGCCAGTTGTGTCAAATATGGAGGCCAGGCCAAGGGTGGCACAATACATGCTGCAGCCCCTGGTAGGCCTTGGGAACACCTATGCCCTGGGTACCTAGGGAACACTGTTACAGGGGCCAATAAGGTGAACCAGTTCCAATTCGTAATGCACCTAGGGTGCATTGGCTGTAATTTAGAGAGAGAACAGCAGGCTGTGGGTCTGATTAGCAGGCCCACAGCCACATTAAGTCATAAACCAGTGAAGCGAAAAGCAAAAATTTGGGGTGACCATAGGATAGCAGACCCTACTCTCCTACACTAATTTCCTGTGAGGTGTCTCCACTTTCCTTGCAGCTGGTTGTTGCTTTTCCGCTGCTTTTCCGACCGCCGCAGTCGTTTTTTTGCCGTCACCGCCCGCATCGGGTGGTTTTGGTTGGCCCGCTACCGTCGCTGTCGGTCTTTTGTGGCGGTTGATCCTAATTTGGCCGCCGGGTTATCCGCGGTCCTGGCGGGCGGTTGTTTCCCACCTCCATGGCGGTCGGGGTGATTTTCCGCCCACTATCCTAATAGGGGCCCAAGTAATTTTCCTGTAAATTACTTTACTCATGGAAAATGCTTCAGTTCTGGAAGAGTGTTTCCCCTCTCCCTGAAAAATTCTGCATAAGTTTGATATACTAATTTGAACCTACTGTTGACATTTCCTTAAGGGAATTACCTAGTTTATCTAAACATCTCATTTTCTTCAAAATTATAATAAATAGCTTTCTCTTTAACACAAAGGCCTTATCTACTAGACACTCAAAAAACTCTTTCTGCTTTGGCAATGCTTTTCTGCTTTTCACTGTCTTCATTCTTGTCTCCCTCCTTTGAGTTGCACTATCCAGACAGCACAGCTGCAATGGCTGCGGCACTGGACCGCAGAGTTTTACATGGGTGAAACAAGTGATGAATGAGGGGTTGTGCTATTGGGCATGATGCACGGCTTCCTGCTCCCCAAAGATTTACCCTTGTCCCTTTGGCCATTACAAGTGACGGTTGATCACTCCTGGATTAACTAAATATACTGCCAATCTAGTACGTGGGATAACGGTATATTCTCCGGCCTTCCCTCTGATTGGCCTTCCCTGGGCTTTTCTTCATCCAGGGACATGAGAACCTGGAGGGAATGTTGCTCATCATATGAGGAGACTTATTCTCTGGCGGCCAGTACCCAGACCTTCGACCAACTATGGAACATGGCCTCCCACCAGGACAGTTTCTTATTGACCGATAATTACACATTACCTATTGGACCCTTTGGGGAATGTCAGAGGTAGAACCCGCTATACAAATGGTATTGCAAGCCATACTTACTATGAGTGACAGTCATCACAAGATCACATGGCTGTATAAGTCCATTCAGGAACTTGCGGGCATTCCTCTTACAGCACTGTGCCATAAATGTGAAGATGTTGTTGGGAGAGCACTCCATGATAGGGAATGGAAACAGGTGTTAAAATTCCCGAGCAGGTTTTCTGGAACTCCTGGTTAAAGAATATCCAGTTCTTTAAGTTACACCAAGCTTACCTTACCACACACCTACTTTTCTGACATGCAGAACTGTTGTCCACAATGTCATACCCCAGAAGCAGACCTCACACATATGCTATGGTCCTGTTTTGCCCTACAAACATATTGGCAGAGGTACACACCACCCTTCGAGAGTTCACAAACTGCCTGGTCTGCCCACATGGGAAGCATGTGCCCTGGGCATCTTTAAGCACAGGAAACAATATAAAGTTTGCATGTGGTTCAATGCCCTGGTGTTCCTCCTTGCCAAATATATGGTCACCCTCCAGTGGTGATCACCGACTGCTCCACCGGTGATGGCTTGACATGATGCAATGAGCAAGTGGGAGAGGCAGACAAGGAGGCCCAATGCCAGGAGAAGGTCTGACACCTCTGCAAGCGACCAATTTCTCCTCGGTGGGCTACCCTTCTCACACAATTTCTGCAAGGGAAGGGAAATGATAATCTTGTATTTTCACAGTTTAACAGGGTGCAAATTCTGAATGGTTAAGTTCAATGAGGGAGAGCCACTTTTCTTATGTTTTTATACATGGTAAATGTATTTCATGACAACATAGCCTCTCTTTTGAGACATCTCTTGACAGTGAATGATGTGCGTGAAAGGCTTTACTGAGAAACTCACCCCTCTCCCACAATGTCTTCTCTAAATGAATAAGGTTTTTATTTCACTGCAGTAAGACCACTCACTCTAGCAATTTCTCAGAACAGAATTGAAAATCTGTCTAGAAGGATTAGGACACAAACTAGGCCTTGTCCCACTATATTTTAGCATGCTATACATTCTGCATGGTAGAGGTTGATCAAACAGTGATCTTATCTCATACACTCCTGTAACAGCATTGTCTTTAAGTGAGAGCTCAACAGAGAGATATTGATGTGTGTAGAATATCTTAGAAAACTAGTCCCTCCTGTGTTGCATAGCTTTATAAACAACAAGGTTTCAGCTGATGTCTATGAACAGAGTAAAGGGTATATACAAGGCCACAGACAAACACTAGCCCCTGTACTATTACATTACATCACAGAAGAGATGGGGAATAGTACGGTTTGGTGTAAAAGTTGAGGTTTGTAATACAATTCTATACCGAGTGAATAGCTCATTTCTATAAAAACATTCCCTCTCTGCTAATAAGTCTATTCAGATTTTAGGTTGGATGTAAAAGGTTCCGTGAGTAATCAAAACCTGTCAAAGGCCTCTCCTCTGATAGAACACGGTGTATGAATGGGGTTACAGACAGCAAGGCCTCTACTGATACTTGTGAAGAGAGTAAAGGTTTAGTGTACAAGGTTTTAGACAAACACTATGCCCTCTCCAACCTGATTTAAACAGGGTACAGTTTGGCTGCTATAGTGTTTATGAATGAGTTACTCCTATTCATACAAGTCCATTCAAAGTGAATGATTCATTTTTATAACAGGGCACAACGTCTCCTAACACCACTCTACATGTTGAACAGTGAGTGTGAAGGGCTTTACTAGGAAAGCCATCTATTCCTAGCGATGTTGTCATAGAGTGAAGAGAATGTTTGGTTGAGGTGAAAATTAGCTATCTGTCTACTGACAATCTGGAGAGAACACAGGTTGTATGTATAAAGATACATACTGGAGTTCTGGACTTTTTGGTTCCGTCCAGAGGTGTCAGGGAACAACACCCGAAGACCCCGGAGTTCCACCTGCCTTGGTGCACAAATAAACAGAAACACGGGCTTCTCGATGGTGGCGTCAAAGACCAAAGGTTTATTACTGCAGGGACACAGAAGTCACAGAAACCACGCATGGGCAGTATCTAGGAGCCTGTTCGATTTTTACAAAGAGGGTTGCTCCTTATATACTAAAAATTGGGCTTCAGGCAAATTCTTCACATGTTAGTACATTCCCAAACCTTTGTGTCCTAAACAATAAATATTTGGCGTTACACAGGAACCGTCGATAATATCTGATGCCAAACATTTACGAAGAGGGGTTCCCACTAGTTCATCACAATCCCTTGTCAATATTGCATTCAAGAGCCGGACCGCCTCATCGTAAATTTCGTCACCTCCCCCTAATAAAGATTCAGAAAGAAAGGAACGGAGCCAGGTGTGGAAGATAGAAAAGTGGGATAAGAGATGTTTGTGGGTTGTAAATGGGCAAGGCTACCGGCTTCGGCCGCCTAATCGTGATCAGGACAATGGACGCGAAGACCAGTTTAGCAGGACTGGCCTCGGGCAGAGGAGGCCTTTGTCGAGTCATGCAGCTACAGCGTGTTCTGGTCTAAGGTGCACGTGTCACGAAAGAGGTGAATCTCCGGCTAAAGCTACGTGTCCTTAATTGAAATGAAGTGATCAGAGGTTATTGCGTATGTGAGGGCAAGAAACACAAAATGGCTGCCATGATCTAAGATCGATGCCATGGGTAGATCTGAAATGTGTTTGTAACAGGAGTACTCTTGCTCGTAGCGTAGCGAAAACACCAGGATATACTAAATGGATCATTTGCGGTTCGCTGATACCAATATTATGTATTTCCGACAATATTGAAAACACGGGTTCAAATTGTCACGGAACCTCAGACCCTCCTTTTGCCCTTACATAGGCAATTACTCAGTCTATATCAGAATCTAGTTCTATGCTCATCAGGTCAGTGACATGTTGTTGTATCATTATCCTCTCTCGTGCCTTTTCTCCAAACGCAGGTGGTTTCCGAAAACAGGTTGCAGCACAGAGACTACACAGAGCAGGACCACACTGGATAATCAGGCAGCATGAGAATAGGAATACTAAGATGACACCAATGACCATCAGAACCTTCCATCCCCACGCTGATATCAGAGTCCAAAACCACTCCATGAAGGACCAGTTTCCCTTGTCTACATGAATAGAGTCGGAAATCTTGTGTAGCTTCGAGATCGCCTCATAGACTGTTGGAGCATTATTAGGAATAAAGACACAGCAGCTCGATTGGATCATTCTGCATACCCCACCTCGATCTGCAAGTATTACGTCTAGAACCATACGGTTCTGCAACGTCATGAGTCTATCCGCCTGAAGCTCAGCTGTCAAATTGCTAAGGGCACCAGCAGTTTCGGTAATAGTAGATTCAACTACCCGTGTTAGCTGACGTATGTTTCTACTATTGGCCATAGGCCCCCAGAACGGAAGGAAACCTTTGAAGAAGTCTCCAGCTTCCTGACCAGCGGTATCTTCCTTGCTGAAGACACCTCTTGCTACTCTGATCTTGTGGTAGTCAGATGATGCAGTGTATGTTGGAGGCAATAATCGAGCAATATAGCATGATCCTGAAAAGTCGGCAGGCAACCATGTATACGCTCTGTCTCGACAGATGAAATAAGTACCCCTAGCAGTGAGAAAAGCAGGGGAAGAGTTAGCCGGAAACACGTAAGTCTCTACGCACTCACTCCTCCCTAGCTGAGCTCTCGGATTTCTCCCATTACCTTGCAAACAGACCTGACCTCGGTGAGGTACAACCCAGATTGGAGTTGAGCTTTTACGCTTGCTTTCTCCCAAACTAAGGCAATACTCTGAAGAGTTCCAACTCAAATATACTCGCAATTCGTCTCTAGGGTAAGATGGAGTATTATTGACGTCCTTGATCATGTCAATAATTCCCTGGACTAAAGCTTTGTTGGCAGAGTTATATTTAGTGGAACGTGGTGGACGCGGAGGATAGGTTTCAAGGGCATAAGCAAAGATGGTTTGAAGGGCCTGAAATGATCCATTGTAGCTAAAAGGCAAAATCAGGTAGGGAATGCCTTTATCCATAGTGTGGGGTATCAAGCCACACACCCAGCAGTCTGTAGTGTTAACTACCAGTTGGTGTTGGTGCAAGAGCTGTACAAAAGTGTTGTTGATGAATTCTGAGCGTCGAGCTTGCTCATGTTCAGGAAACGAGTGAAAAGAGTGTATGGAAGAAACAGGATCAAGGGGAGGTACTGTGGTTACTGGTACAAAAATCAAACTTATACCAAAGACGATTCCACCCACCAACGTTATCAAAACAATTAAAAATGTAATGGCACATTGTATCAAAAAGCATTTGCTGTGAAGAATTCTGTAAAGTCTGTTTCTGCGAACATAAATCACATTTTCTCGTTGCAGCGCAGGAAGCTCCATCTTCTACAGTCCGCTTGCGACCACTGATGATGTGTACGTAGATAAAAATGCCTCTATCAGCCCTGGGAGTTCCCAGAACCAACAGAAAGATCGACCTTGTGTCTGACCCCCGCAGATTCAACTAGGCACACAGCCACGACCCTACGGCTACCCAGACGGCAAGGCAATTTTAAAAACAATAAAACAATAGCAAACTTCCTGGCTGTAGGCAAAAGTTCAAAATTTCAAAATATCACAATGGGCAGTTGCCTGCTTTATTTGTCCATATTACGAGATCGTAGGTTGTATCTTTGTTTTGCAGGAACTGTTTGATCGACAAATAATGTATCCTTAGTAGCTGTTGCAGTGTTCAGGTTCGCAGGTGACAGAGTTTTTTCTGATGCAGAGGACAAATGTTCAGAGTTCAAAGGAGTCGTTTCAGGAGGAGAGTCAGAGTTCGGAGTGTCGGTAATCAATTCGGCATCGCTGAAAGGGATGAACTTTGGCGTGTGTTCAAATTCGGAGGCACCAATTCCCTTCTTCACCCAGTCGTCGTAAGGAAGTGGCAAAGGTACACGTTTGACATGAGATGCATGAATCCAGTGCTTGCGACCAGCTACACGAACAGCGGTTCTCGTCGCAAGCAGTACCTGGAAGGGGCCAACAAACTTCGGTTGAAGGTTATTTGTCCTCGCAAAGTTTCTGACCACAACGTGGTCGCCGGGTTTCAGCTGATGCCCTGGACTCTCCGGAGGCTTTGGCAAAGCATCGAAAACCTGTTGGTGAATAAGACTCAATTTAGCAGTCAAGTCGTAAAGGTAATCGATCAACATAGGATATTCTAGAGAACAAAACTCCTTTGGCCTAGGCACACCCCAAATATTTGCCGGACGGCCAAAAACAATTTCGTAGGGGCTAAGCCCCACTCTAGAATGTACAGTTGCTCTCGTTGATAATAAAGCCAAGGGGAGTGCGTCTGGCCAGGATAAACCCGTGGATGCCTGTATTTTAGCTAGTTTTAATTTGAGGGTGCCATTGTAACCCTCAACTAAACCAGCAGACTGGGGATGGTTTGCACTGTGGAACTTCTGTTTGATGCCCAGACCGGCACACACACTCTGCATAACTTTCCCTATAAACTCACTTCCGTTATCTGACCATACAATCCGTGGCATTCCATATCTAGGGAAATATTCTTTGAGAAGAATTTTGGCAGTTGATAGGGCAGTATTGTCCTTTAGTGGATAAGCTTCGATCCATCTGGAGAAAGCACAGACTACCACCAGGACGTATTTTAGATTATTACAGCGATCCATGTG
Organism: Lissotriton vulgaris; assembly: GCF_964263255.1. Lineage (NCBI taxonomy): Eukaryota > Metazoa > Chordata > Amphibia > Caudata > Salamandridae > Lissotriton > Lissotriton vulgaris. The sequence goes on from NW_028243749.1 coordinate 175,409, forward strand.
TATGAAATCTAGTTGAATCACTTCAAAGGGGCAAGAAGGAGGAGCGAAGTGACCAGCAGGAGTTGGGGTTCCCTTGCCAGGATTATGCATCAGGCATACCATACAGTTTTTCACCACTCTCTCTGCACATTTACTGATCCCATCATTCTTCCAGACTGGAGCTAACATCTTACAAATTCCTTTAGAACTTATATGCGCTACTCCATGCGCCATTGTCACCACCGCAAGCACATACGCATCAGGCAACATCCAACGCTGTTGTTCTGACAAATCAATCCAACACCCACTCGAATCCAACTTGCCTGTACTTTTTTTCCATGCACGTTTTTCCTCCTCAGTTGCCTCTTTCTGAATCTCTTTCACACTTTCCACTGTATCCTCACACATTCCAGACTCGGAAATCCATCTTGCAGACGTAGCAACATACATTCTACTCATCATATTTCTAGCTGTCTGTTTAGCAGTATCATCAGCAAAAGCATTCCCACGACCAACATCATCCGTGATTGCTTTATGAGCACTACACTTCACAATCGCAACTTCAGTCCGCAAGGTTAGAGAATCCAACAGGTCGTTAACTAGCTGACCATGTTGAATCTTAGTCCCATGGGACGTAATGAAACCTCTTTCTTTCCACAAACGGCCAAAACTATGGGCCACGCCAAATGCGTACTGACTATCTGTGAACACATTCACTCTCTTTCCCTCAGCTAAAACACACGCTCTTGTTAGAGCTATCAATTCTGCAGCTTGGGCAGAATTCTGACTCACTCTTGCAGTCTCCACAATCGTCTTCAAAGTCGTTACTGCGTAAGCAGCAGTCACATCACCATTCTCCAATTTAAAACATGACCCATCCACGTACAACGTGCCATCTGGATCTAACAATGGTGTGTCTTTTAAATCAATTCGTCCTTTTGTCTCTTCCTCGGTTCTAAAACAGCAATCATGGGGCTCGGAATCACTCGACTCTTGATTAGTCGGCAACAGCGTTGCTGGATTCAATACATTACATCTTTTGATCTGAATATGACTCGCTAGTAATGTCAGCTCGTAACCAGATAATCTCGCACTGGTAAGGTGTTGTGTCTTGGTTCGATTCATGAGTGTGTCAACAGCATGAGGAACCATAACCACCAGCATGTTGTTCATTACCAAACCAGCAGATTGTCGAATGGAAGCCGCAGCTGCCGCTGTAGCTCTCAAACAACTAGGTAGCGCTCTAGCTACCGGATCCAATGTTGATGAAAAATACGCACAAGGGCGCTGTTTATCACCAAATTTCTGTGTCAGAACACTCAACGCGCAACCTTCTCTCTCGTGTACATAGAGCGTGAATGGCTTGCTGTAATCAGGTGTACCCAATACAGGAGCTGAACATAGTGCATTTCGTAACTCAGAAAAACTCTCCTGACATTCATCAGACCATGGCACCGGACTCGGAACATTTTTCCCAGTCAAAGCTACCAATGGTTTTGCTAAAAGAGAAAAATTTGGGATCCACTGCCTACAGTAAGAGGTAATACCCAAAAAGGCACGTACTTCTCTCTGTGTGCGAGGAACACTCATCTGCGTAATTGCTTTTATTCTCTCTGGGGTCAACTTCCTTCCCTCCTTTGACAAGAGATGACCTAGGTAGGTCACTTCTTGGCAGCAGTATTGCATTTTCGAAGGTGATACATTGTGATTCAAATTAGACAAATGATGCAATAACGAAATCGTAGCTGCTTTGCAAGTTTCCTTGTCATCGGCAGCCACTAGAAGATCATCTACATACTGCACTAGGGCCGAACCTTGAGGAAGTACAAAAGAATCTAACTGACTTTTTAATGCTTGACTGTAAATAGATGGGCTCTCACAATAGCCTTGTGGAGCGCGTTTAAATCTGAAACTTCGACCTCCTAGACAGAAGCCGAAAATATCTCTGCTTTCTTCGGCTATCGGAATGCTGAAAAAGGCATTTTTCAAGTCGATGACTGAAAACAATGTTGCTGTAGCAGGAATCAATGTTAACAAGGCAGTGATGTCTGGAACCACAGGAAACTGCGGGACCACAATCTTATTAACCTCCCTGAGGTCAATGACAAACCTATATACTGGAGGTTTTGTAGGATCAGTTAGTTTCAAAATCGGTAATACAGGACTGTTACAGACATTACCTCTAGTTTCTTCAACCACACCTTTCTTAATCAAATCTTGCACAATCAGTAAAAGTGCACGCTCACCTTCACTAGAAATTTTATATTGAGGAATTCGTGGAAATTTGACATTTGCCTTTAAGGTGACTACATATGGTGGTATTTCCAAAAGGCCTACATCGTTAGGACCAGTCGCCCAAAGAGTATCAGGGAGTGAACGCAGCTCTGGCGGGAGTGCATCCATTGACAAGTACATCGGAGAGGTGATTCTTTTACCCAATGTAAGCTGTACTCCTTCCGGAGAACAGTACAATGTCGCATATAGTCGTTTTAACAAGTCTAAACCAAGCAGATTTTCATTACAACCTGTCGTCAAAATCAGGGGTGCTTTCAATTGACATGGTCCAACAGAAATAGACAAAGGACCAGATATGGGGTTGTAAACAGGGGCGCCTGAAAAACCTACAGAAACATTTGTTGAGCCGGACAAAGGTGCGCCAGGGAGTTTCGCATGAATGATAGAACTTTTTGCGGCACCAGTATCCAACAGAAACGGTTCGACTACACCCGATGTTGCTACTGCGACATAAGGCCCACTCTGATCCACTGGAACTGATACTACTCCCTCTCTCTGTCCATGGCTGTCCTAGTACCCATTTTGCTGAAATCCCTCCTCCACTTCACAATAGTCTTCAACATGATACTGTTGAGATCTATTTTGCTGGGACGACTGTCCATTTCGCTGATCAAAGTGATTGGAAGGGCGATCATTCGTCTGTGGAGGCATAGCACCTCGTCCTCGACCTCTAGAATTCTGCACAAAACCACCACGACCTCTCTGAGTTGCTGCTGCATTATTTTGCGCTAATATTGGACACTCATTTTTGTAGTGACCCTCTTTCTTACAGTACGCACACTGATTCCATTGATACTGAGGCCTAGGTGAGCTATAATCTGTCCTTTGATATGACCCTTGTTGCGTATTAGTCTGATTCATGCGAGGCGGATACGCCTGCTGCAAAAGAACTTTAGTCTTTAAATCTTTCGTTTTCCTATCTGATTTCTCTTTCTCCTCTTTATCCCTATTTTCATAATACTGGGCAGTTGCAAGTATTTGCGCAGTTGTAGAGACAGCCCACGCACTTTCGGAATCCTTTAATTTATTGCATAACTCAGGTAATAAATTATGTACGAATTTATCTACAAACAGTCTCTGTCCTCCTTCTGTGCTCATATCCTGACCACTATGATCTACAAAAGTCTCTTCGAACCTCGTGAAAAAGTTGGAGACACTTTCGTCTTTCTTCTGCCTGCATGCGGACAACTTGTCCCAATTAACGCGCAATGCGGGCATCAGAGTCTTCATCAAGTCGATTATCCTACCTGGAAGATTAGCAATTAGAGGTTCAGGTTTGGCACCACCTATTTGCTGACCATCCGCTGCAATGATAGCTGCCCAATCACCACCTAGGGCAACTGGATGATTCTCTTTACGAATTTTAGCCCAGATTGGTTGCGGAACTACATTCCCAAATAACATGTCGATGTCCGCTAAGTTCATTATACAAGCCTCAACTGTTTGCGCTAATTCCTTATAGTATCCAGCAGGATTCTTACGCGGATCTGGTAAGGCCTGCTTCACTGCTAACACTTCGGCTCGCTTCCATGGAATGTGTATCCACACTCTTTGGAACTGGGCCGGAGCAGCAGCAATACCATTCGGTGCATCAGCTTGTACAGCTTCGCGCCAAATAGGAGGAACCTCCCTCATTGGATATTGGCGAGTCTGCTTCATACTGCCTTTCTCTAAATCTCTCGGTGAACGAAGTGATGGATCATTCCTATAACTTAAAATCAGTTCCATCGCTTCTTTTATATTTTGACCTACTATCATTCCTGCAGCAAACTCTTTCTGAACCTTAACTAAGTCTTCTAAATTCGATTCAACATCGTCTTCTTCTAACTCATCACGTAAAAGAGAGCACATCTCGTCAAAGACATATCGTTGCGTTGGTTCATTCCACTGCATAAATGTATCTAGTACATCTCTCGTACTATATCTCCTACTCTTCGAAATCCATCTGAGAGCCGTGGAATCTAAAATCCCCCGTTCCTCAGTACTCGGAAGCTGACTACGTCTTTGTACAGAGTCAGAAGTAGGAGTCTTAGTTAAGGTTTTATAGAAGGGAGACAGAATGTTAGAAACAGAATCAGTGATTCTTCGACGAACAGAAAGTGGAGTCAACATGCTAGCGGACGCAGAGAACACAGTCGAAGTAGGAATAGATAAAGGAACAGTAGGTGTATCGAGGAAGACAGCTTGTGAAACAGTAGGTATAGGCGATACAGGTATAGGTAGAGAAGTCGGCAACCCAGGGAGAGGAGGCGCCGAAGGAATATTCACATTGACCACAGGAGGTACAGGAACTTGATTCTGAGGGGCAGGAGCAGGAATACCAGGTTGTCCAGCAACGGGCAATTGAACATTCGGTACGGGTGGAGCCGTAGCACCTTGTGCATACGGTGGAGGTGATCGTAACAAATAAGACAACAGAGGATCGTTTTCGGGGTCCTCCAGTATCTTAGCTGTTTTCGATGGCAAGGCAGGATAGCACTTGTCAATCGCTAAATTATGCTCTCTAATGGCCACCTCTACGGCCTTCTCACACTCGTTGACTTGCAGCTGTTTAGCCGCCTGCTCTAAAGTCAACTCTTCTTGCTCTTTCTGTTCTTTCTTCAATCTTTTAATTTCTCTCTGTTTAGATTCTTTTCGCCAGTAACGGAAAGAATCAAACATTGCCGGCCGGGCTTTCTTCCTAAACAATTTAGCTTCTAAATTGTCAAGGATTTCGGGTTCAAAACTACCATGTAGTGGCCAACTAAGGACACCATCCTTCTCAGTGTATCAGACCCACACCTCATTATAAGATATAGGACCCACACCATGCTTACAGTACAAATCATATAAGGGAGTCCCAATCGGAGGAACCAGACATGAGTCCTCCAATCGTGAGTCACTGTTGCAACCAAAACAAGACAACATACAATTTCTCCGACTTACCATTTTGCAATCCGGAACACAGAACAGACAAAACAAGAAACAGATATGTGCACCTGAACCAAGAACTTAGGCCTACCAAAAGCGAACTGATGTATCGATACCCGAACTAAACCAAATAGATTATCGTAACCAGAACAACCAGTGATAATCTTACGAAACCAAACCAAACCAAGAACCACAAAGGATTTTAACAACCCTCACGAAGTAACCAACTAGCAACCACTAAATACTTAACTGAGGCACTGAAGACGTCACCAAGGAGAAACCCGTCACGTTTCGCCGTACTAAGGACTGCACCTTGGGTCCAAGACAGAGCGACGGTCAAGGCAACGGCCCACTGCAGCCGTCCTGAACGGGAACCCTCGTGGAAGAGAACTTCGGGCCACTTTTGCGATATGCCGGGATCGATGAAGTGGGGCGCCTCCCTCAGGAATCTTCACACGAAGCTTCTCGAACTCTTCAGGCTTTTGGACCGGTACCGAATGACGTCGCCCCACGTTGGGCGCCAATTGGAGTTCTGGACTTTTTGGTTCCGTCCAGAGGTGTCAGGGAACAACACCCGAAGACCCCGGAGTTCCACCTGCCTTGGTGCACAAATAAACAGAAACACGGGCTTCTCGATGGTGGCGTCAAAGACCAAAGGTTTATTACTGCAGGGACACAGAAGTCACAGAAACCACGCATGGGCAGTATCTAGGAGCCTGTTCGATTTGTACAAAGAGGGTTGCTCCTTATATACTAAAAATTGGGCTTCAGGCAAATTCTTTACATGTTAGTACATTCCCAAACCTTTGTGTCCTAAACAATAAATATTTGGCGTTACACAGGAACCGTCGATAATATCTGATGCCAAACATTTACGAAGAGGGGTTCCCACTAGTTCATCACAATCCCTTGTCAATATTGCATTCAAGAGCCGGACCGCCTCATCGTAAATTTCGTCACCTCCCCCTAATAAAGATTCAGAAAGAAAGGAACGGAGCCAGGTGTGGAAGATAGAAAAGTGGGATAAGAGATGTTTGTGGGTTGTAAATGGGCAAGGCTACCGGCTTCAGCCGCCTAATCGTGATCAGGACAATGGACGCGAAGACCAGTTTAGCAGGACTGGCCTCGGGCAGAGGAGGCAGCCTTTGTCGAGTCATGCAGCTACAGCGTGTTCTGGTCTAAGGTGCACGTGTCACGAAAGAGGTGAATCTCCGGCTAAAGCTACGTGTCCTTAATTGAAATGAAGTGATCAGAGGTTATTGCGTATGTGAGGGCAAGAAACACAAAATGGCTGCCATGATCTAAGATCGATGCCATGGGTAGATCTGAAATGTGTTTGTAACAGGAGTACTCTTGCTCGTAGCGTAGCGAAAACACCAGGATATACTAAATGGATCATTTGCGGTTCGCTGATACCAATATTATGTATTTCCGACAATATTGAAAACACGGGTTCAAATTGTCACGGAACCTCAATACAAACACTAGGCCCTGCATTATCACAGTTTAACAGGGCACATATTTTGTATGACTCAGTTTGAGGAGCGAGGAGGTACTTTTCCTTTAAGTGTATACAGGCTAAATGTTTCCTTTTGTTTCTAACAAAATAGCCTCTCTGTTGAGACACCTATGCATAGTAAAGAGTGGGTTTGACATGTTTTATCTAAGTGAAAAAGCTGTTCAATTCAGGACAGTAAGATCGCCCTCTGTAATATTTATCTAAGCAGACTAGACAATCTGTGTAGAAGCATTGAGAGAATAAGTTGTCCCTGTACTAGTATATTTCAGCATGCTACGTGTTCTGCACGGTAGAATTGGATCAAACAGTCACCCTTTCTCATACTACACTGTAACAATAGTCTCTCTAAGTAAAGAGCTCAACAGAGAGCTAATGCTTTGTATACAAGACCTTAGAGAACTTATCACCTCCTGTGTTACATAGCTTTATAATCAACAATGTCTCAACTGATATAGATGAACAGAAAACAGGGTGTATGCAGAAGGCCTCAGACAAACATTGGCCCCTGTGCTACTCCATTTCATCACAGAGGAGATAGGGGTTTTTAAAGTTTGATTTAAAAGTTGAGGTTTGCAATACTATGCAATGCAGAGTGAATGACTCACTTTTAGGAGAACATTCCATATTTGGTATTAGGCCTATACAGGTTAAAGGTTGGGTGCAACAGGGTCTAGTGATAATTGAAGTCAAGGTTAGCTTCATTTGATTTTCATAAAAAATACATAAACGCATAAAATACAGACATAAAGTGCATCTTCAAATACATAATAACTATAAAAAGCAGTAAGTAATACAAAAATGAACAATGACGCACCATTACTGAACAGGTAATATTTTCCTTATACGCATCACTGAGCATAACAAGCTGGACAGCCTACAACAAATCTCAACAGAAGACAATTATAAAAACAGTAGGGCATGGCGACATTGCTTAAGATTCAGATCATGAAGGATTGACAGTATACAATGTCTTTGAGGACTGCCATAGAAGTTACAGAAGGAAATAATGTGTAAGGTAAATTTGCAAGATAGATTATCACAGGAGCAGTTAGTCAAAATGTCTCATAAATTATTATTTGCCGGAAAGCTAACTAGTGGGTTAGTACAAACCTGCCCTGGGAGTTCTGTACAATACTAAGGTAAGCTTGCACACCATTAGTTATAAGAAGCATTTGATTTTTATGATCACTGGGTTTTGTCATTTTCTGAGTCAACCTTTGATCTTCCTTCAATTTTAAGGCAGCCGGTATAATGAACAATTGAAGGTTATCCCAAAATGCGTCAAATTTATAAAGGACGCTGTATATAGTTGTACGCTGTATTTATTTAACTTCTTCTATACAGAGAGCGCCGAGCTCGTGTAACCGTGCTCCCGGGTTCGCGCCATTTCCCTCGCTTGCTGCGCGCGCATCCTATAAGATGGCCGCCGGCACGTCGCGTCATGACACGACGTGCAACCACTGTAACGCCAACTCTACGTATCTCCCTTTTTTCCCAAATAATTAAACGTATAACTCACAGTCCGCCGCTCATATCAAAGTCTCGAAACCTGGCTGGTCCTGTCACTGTTCTTCCCCTTCGGGTCAGTCTCGTCGGGGTAGTCAGGGCTTCTCGCTCCAATGTCTCTGCCCTGCTCCCCTTGTTGTTCATTACAGCTTGATTCTCCATCAACCCGTTTCCGTTCATCTCTCTCTCTGCTCCCTGGCTACCTCCATTGTATTGCTCCTTACTGACTTCTTCACTTCCTAAGTCCATCTCTCCATCAAATTGTTCAGCTCTTGCCTCAGACTCCTCCACACTTTCTAGGTCCTGTCTTCCTTGGTCCCACTGCAGTACTTTGTTGCATCTCCTGGGACCAAATGTTGCCATCACTCAACAGAGCTGCTCTGTCATACACCTTCTTCACTTGCAGGGATTTGCTGTCCTTGCTATCTCCTTTCCTTTGCATCGTCGCCAACTTAACTCGCATCCATTCACCTTCTTCCAATCCGGTATCCTTCACATTCCTCTGTCTATTGTAGTGCTTTGCGTAGACATCTTGTGCCTTCTCCAAGTTTGCTTGCACCACTGCAGGAGACCATTTGCTCATTATTGTTTTCTCCTTCCACACTCTATTGTCCTTCGTGAAGGGATCACGTCCTCTCAAGATTTGGAAGGGACTGTATACAGTTCCTGTGGGGGTAATCCTGTATGCCCATATCATTTGCCATATTTCCTTCTCCCAGTCCTTGTTGTTGGATATCGCAGCTTGCACGGATCCCATCACCACACGGTTAAACCGTTCTACTAGTCCGTTTCCCGCCGGGTGATAGATCGACGTGTCCTTGGAGAGGATACCATTCCTTTTCATGAAGTTGGTCCATTTATCAGAGGTGAACTGAGGGCCATTGTTGCTCAAGATGGATTTAGGTGTGCCCTCCCTCACGAACGTGTCGCTTAAAAACTTTAGTATAGTTTCTGTGTCCATCACCTCATCTCCGGCCATTTCGAGTATCTATCCACAAGGACACATACGTACTTCTGTACACCTTGTCTGTCCAAGATGGGGCCCAGTATGTTGATGGACAACTCCTCCTATGCGTTCTGTGGAAGATCGAACCTTCCTAGCGCTGGGCGCAATGGTTTGAGTGTCTTATCTGCCACTTGGCACTGCGGGCAATCTCTGACGTGCCTTCCCGCTCTTAGGTCCATACCTGGCCACCAATCGCCTTGTTTGGTCCTTAGCTTCATCTTGACTATTCCCACATGTCCTTCATGGAGTCACGCCAGTAGGTTTGTGACTATGTCAGCTGGGGGAATTACCTTGTCCCCTCTGTACGTGAACACTCCTTGGTCATCCACTGATAGTTCCTGCCGGACTTCGTAGTACATTTTTAGTTTCTCGCCGATGTGTTTTTTCTCTGGCCATCCCTGTACTATGCACAGTTTCACTTCCTGCAGGGTAGGGTCCTGCTCATATGCTTCTTTCCACTCCTGATTGCTGATAACCCTCTCTTGGTCATCCGTCAGTGCCACCATCTCTTCTCCTCCAATCTGGTCTTCTTCTCCGGGTTCCATGGCCGCCGCCCTGCTCAGATAGTCCGTTACCTTGTTCCGGTTTCCAGGGATATATTCCACATCATATCTAAATTCCAGTAGCTTTAATGTCATTTTCGAGATCCTGGGGGTGGCACTCGCATGCCCACTTGATGTTAGGACCTTCACTAAGGGCTTGTGATCTGTTTTTAATGTGAATCGTTTGCCCCACAAGAACTGTCTGAATCGTGTCATCGCCCACACCACAGCTAACATCTCCTTCTCGATGACGCTATACTTCTTCTCTGTATCGCTTAAGGAGCGAGATGCAAAACTAAGCGTGTCCATTGTTCTTTGTCCCCGGTCTTGCATCAACACTGCACCCAAGCCTTTTTCACTGGTGTCTGTCGTGAGCACAGTCTTTCCACGGGGATCTTTTCCTTGCAAGGGTATCCTTCTTTATGCACTCGAATTCCTTTTGTGCATCCTCCGTCCAGCTGAACACTGAGCTCTCCCTTGTTAATTTTCTCATGTGGTGTGTCTTTGTTGCGAAATGCTGCACAAATTTACTATAATATTCGGCCATTCCTAGGAAGGACCGCACTTCTTTGTTGGTCGGTGGTGGTGCATCACAGATCGCCTTCACGTTGTCCGCCTTGGGAGTAATTCCTTGCACTCCGATCTCGTGCCCCAAGTAGGTCACTGAGTCCATGCCCAGGCGGCATTTCTCCCACTCCGCCGTGAGGCCTTTCTCTTCCAGCACCTTCAACACCGTGGTCAGTTTGGTGTTGTGGTCTAGTTTGTCTCGCCCCATCACCAGGATGTCATCCTGGAAATACTGGATGCCGTCCACCTTCTGACACAGCTGGTGCATCAATTTCTGGAATACCGCAGCCGCCGATGCTAGTCCAAACAGCATGCGTCGAAATTGGTAGCACCCGAAGGGGGTAATGAATGAAGTTAACCTCCTGCTCTCTGGGTGCAGTGCGATTTGATGATACGCTGAGGTCAGGTCAATGGTGGAGTACCACTTGACCCCTCTCGTCTTGGCCAGCATCTCTTCTATTCTTGGTAAGGAAAACTTCTCTACCATGAGATATTCTTATTCAGTTCACGTAGGTCCACGCATAACCTGACCTTTCCGTTTGGTTTCATGACTACCACTAGTGGCGCCAGCCACTCTGCGCACGTGATTGGTTCAATGATTCCTCTTCTTTCTAGTCCTTGCAGTTCTTCCTGTACTGCATCTCTGACTTCCAGAGGCACGTTCCTCACCTTGTGGGAGACTGTTATAGCGCCTTCCTTGATGATAATTCTGTGTGCAAACTTCTCAAGCTTGCCCACTGTACCTCAAAACACCTTGAGGTACTCCTCCTTCCACTTATCCAAGTTTGGCCACATCTCCGGCTCGGTGAGGAGGATCTGTTCCTTGCCTCCCGGGTCCAGCTTGATGCCTAGATTGCCCTGGTCTAGCCATCCCAGAACCGATGGGCCCTTTTCAGAAATGTACACCTTGCAGTTGGCCGATCGTCCTCTGAATTCAAATCTCAACGGCCGGAATCCTAGCATGGGTATGCGGTCTCCTTTGTACGTGACCGGCCCTATGTCCAGTCTCTCCAACCCTGGACCTAGCTTTGGCTCAAATGTTTCTATCCATACCATTCTCTGGACTATGGTGTAAAGCGAACCAGAGTCGGCCACCATGCTTATCGGCACTCCTCCAATCGTCATGTCCAATACTGGTTTAGTTGACCTTTTTCCGTCTACGCTCAACACTAGGTCATAGATGCAAAGAACGGTGTCTCCTTCCTCCTGGTTATCTTCCTCCCCCATCTCCTGTTCTTGGTCGATGTACTTGACCACGATTCTGGGGGATTTCCTGCGGCACACATTCTCATAGTGCCCTACGATTCCGCAGTACATAAATTTGGCGCGAAACGCCGGGCACTTCCTGTTGTGGGCTTCATGCGCCCAACTTCCGCATCTGTTGCAAAATTTCCTACTGTTTCCCGCCTGTTTTCCTGGTGGCCCCGGGTTCCCTTGCCACCTATTTGGTCCTTTTGTCATGGCTCCTTTGCTCCTTTATTCCTTGCGGGGCTCTTCTTTCCCTATTCTGTTCACCATGGGACTTGTTACTGCCTCTCTTTTCGCTGCTTCTGCGCATCTCTGCGCCAATTCCCCTCTCTTGACCACTACCATTACTTCTTGTAATGTGACTTCCCCACTGGCCCACAGCTTGTCCTGCACCGCGGTGCTCGTGGTGTGCATCATGATCTGATCCTTGATAAATTCATCCTGGAGCATGTTGTATCTACACGTTGATGCCAACTTTTTAGTGCCGTCACGTACTCTTCCACTGACTCCCCTTGTTTTTGCTTCCGCTGCTGAAAGTTATACCTGTCTATCAAAACGCACACCATTGGTTCATAATGTTTGTTCAATTCCTCGATTGCATGGGCATACATGTCATCAACAGTGCTCGCTCGTTGTTTGGGTGTCAGATTCTTGAAGATCCTGAGTCCCTCCGGGCCTAAATTATGCAACAATATTCGCCTCTTTCTTATGCTTGAGAATTTCTCTTTGTTCTTGTCCTCTAACACCTCTATGAAGTTATCGATATAGTCTCTCCAGTCTTCCCATCGCATGAGTGGCTCCCCTGGCTTGGGTAAGAATTGCACCGAGGCCGTAGCTGCTGACGCTTGCGCACTCATCTTTTCGCCCTTTACCGTGGGTGAAGTGCTGCTGGGGCCTCAGGGGCTGCCTGGTGCGCTGTTTTCTTCTCTTTCCTCTGTCTTGGTTTGGGGGATCTCTATGTCTGCCCCTTCGCTCTTCCCAGGGGTCGCCAGTGCTCCTGCCCTTGGTTGGCTAACGTAGATGGTGGTAGGGTGTGCTATTTCCCCAGGTGATCAGACTGATTGCCCTTTTGTGCTTGTGGGCTCTGCCGCGCTCTCTGATGTTCACTTGCCTGTTACCGTAGCGATTACAGGTGGCCCGCTCCTGTGGTGCGTCTGGCTCGTGGATTCTGGCTGAGGCTTGTCTGCTGTGCGGTTCTGCAACTTCCGTTTTTTTTTTCCAGTGCAGGTCTCATCCCAACCTCGTTGCCATTGTAAAGTTGCTATGCCTCCAATAAAGACAGGACGCTGTATATAGTTGTACGCTGTATTTATTTAACTTCTTTTATACAGAGAGCGCTGAGCCAATGCAACCGTGCTTCCGGGTTTGCGCCGTTTCCCTCTCTTGCTGCGCGCGCATCCTATAAGATGGCCCCCGGCACGTCGCGTCATGACGCGACAAGCAACCACTGTAACGCCAACTCTACAGAAACTCTCCTACTTAGACAGTAGGGTAACAAGAGATCTGTGGTTGTCACCTCTGTCCTCGGATTGAGTTACCTAACCAGCGCTGAGATACTCTTTTCGAGTAGCCATGCGCTATCGAAGTTCTCATCATTCATTTATTCACTCAAGTTAGTATAAACATTGTCTCTTTTGGTTGGTTCAATTTACATTATGTAACATCTCAGGAAAGGTAATAAGTTCTGGGTGGTCTATGTCTGATAAAAACTGGTTAACAAATTTACACCATGTTATGAGAAGATAAGCAGCCAGCTTGCGATAGTCACTAATAAGCAATCGATTTAAAACAGTGAATTCGGAACTTATGCCGTATTAAGATTGGCTACATTTTGATCAGGTCAGATAAAAACAAAGCCACCAATTTGTAATGGCATAAGTACATGAAACAGTTTTTAGGAACAAACAAAATATTCTTTAAAAAGGCCTTCTCGTCCATCTGAAATCGTTTAACATTACAATATCTCCAGATGCCGGCCCTGCATGAAGCAAGTAAGAGACAGTATTGTGTTGTTTATTTTAAGCCTCTCTTTGTTGCCTAGTTTAGTGGCAAAGTTTAGGAGAGTGCTCACAGAATTGGTAAATTGTGTTATTCTATGCTGAGGACCATGTGCCATGTTCTTCAAATAAAATGCCTAATTAGGAGAATGTGAGGCTAAGACCTAACTTGGTGTTGATTTGGGGGAGATATTTATAGTTTTTGCTTAATACAGAGCCTAAGCTGTTGATGTACAGGGTAAAGAAAAAGGGTGCTAAGATGCAGCCCTATCTGAACCCTCTTTCAAGATTAAAAGCACTAGTACATTCACCCCTATGGCCAAAGCACACCATAGTCTTTAAACAAGAGTAGATGTCTCTAATAAATATTTTCTGTGGGTCCACCACAAACTCAGATAAGATTGCAAATAGTTGACTATGAGGGATGCAGTCAAAGGCAGTCAATAAGTTGACAAAGGCTAGATACAGCTAGCCTTTTTTCATTGTGGTGTATTTTCCTATAATCATGTTGAGGTTGAGCCCCTCCTCAATTGTTCCCAGATATCTGCTAAAACAATTCTGTAGGTCTGAGAGCATTTAGGAGATTTTGGCCTTTTCTTCAAACTGACTGAAAATAATTTCTAGAGTCACTTTCAGTAGTGGGTCGAGTAAGGATATGGCGCAGTAACAAGTAGGGTTAGAAAAATCTCCTTTCTTGAAGATGGGGACCATAACAGACTCTGACCACGAATTCAGTATTCCAGAGCGAGAGCAGGCCCAGAACACCCTGGTCAAATTTGAACCCCACAGAGATAACTTGGCCTTAAATAGGTCAATGGGAACACCATCTGAGCCAGTGGCTTTTACTACCCATACTGCCCATTACTGTCAGAGTGACTTCATTCAGGGTACAAGATAGGCTCCTACAGGCATCAAGTATACCTAGGCTTGGACCCTGGATATGTGTGCTAGGGATAGATACAATCTCAGAAAAGTGGGTGATCCAGTCAGATTTGTTAATGGCCAACTCTATGCTGGTCGCACTGTCATTTTTTAATAAGGGGCTAATATTTTCATGCCAGAAAGCTGACACAGCCTTGGTCAGACCTGCTTCGATTATAGTCTCCCACACCAAGTGCTTTAAAAACTCCTTCCTCATCTTCAGCGCTAAGTTATACTCATGTCTACATCTACTCACTTCTTCGGGGCAGCTCGGTGTCTTATGGAGGGCTTCATAAGGAGTTTGTCAGAAAATGTATAATTGCTACTGAACCATCCTGATCTAGAGGAAGGAGTTGGACTGGGGCTGGATTTTGGTTAATCTTGAGGAAAGCTATCTTAACATCATCATTATTTGAATCATCTAAACAAATGTCAAAGGCGCCCTCTATAAGTAGTCATCTACTTTTGGAGGAGGGTTTCTGGATTAACCCCTTCCCAATGTATCGAAATGCCATTTTAAATGGTTAACAAAGTGTTATCAAGAGAACAGATGACAACGTTGCTTTTGAGCCTCATACCTGTTTAACAGTTATGCTTTGAGGATAGTGATCACTTATAGCAATAGAATGAGTAGTGAAACCTTATAATAGTTTTTCGAGGTTATGTGAGAAGAAAATGTATTCAATAAAAGTGTGGTAGCGACTGCCATTAAAAGTGGGATGAAAATGGACTGGAGAGGTACATAATTTGTTAAAAAAAGCAAAAGGGAAATTGAGCAATAGGTTGGTCAGTTTTGTTCCATACACACTGTGACTGAAGTGAGTTTGGTCATTGTTGTTAGTGTCTACCATGCCATAAATCCTTTAAGGGAGAAAGTGGCATAAGCTGGAGTTGAAGTCACCACCCCACAGTAAAAAGATTTAATTACCTTCAGCACAGCACAACGTATTCAAATCATGTTCAGGTTGAGATAGCACAATAATGACATCAAAGGACTAACCAATATTGTATGACAATTATGAGGTTCATTAATCATAACATTCAAAAGGTTAAGGTTGTGCAAAAGTTCCAAAACAATAATCTTACAGTACGAAAAGTTACACTCTACTTTTAACATGTGGTAAGGTAACGTGTTCAAAACAAAGATGGCCAACCCACCCTTGAGTTTACCAGCATTTGATGGAATGTCTTAAATCCATTGATGTGAATGACTTCTGTAGCCCGGGTCTCATGAAAACAAAGGATATGAAATTCAAATATAAAATCAGTCCAGAGGGTGAGCAACAGCTTGGCGTGTAGACTTGCCTGTGTTAAATAAAATTGTGCAAAGTGGGAAGGGTCCCTGATTCACAAGCAATGCCAATAGCTGCGTATGACAAACCACAATGGGAGAAGGCGACGGAAACACCCAGGGAGTCTGTCAACATGTAAGGGGCTAACCAGGGCTTGTGGCCATAGAATCAACCAGGGAATATATCTTCATTTTACTGGTTGACTGTCAATTAAAGTCATTGAATGAATGAATGAATAAAGGTCTTGTAAAGTGCAAACTTTCTCGGGATACGTCAAGGCGCTGCGGAAGTGCGATCAAACAGTAGTGCATGTGAGACTCATTCTGACAAACTGATAAAGAGCCAGGTGTTCAACACTTTACAGAAGAGAGAGTGAGATTCTTGTCGCAAGATTACAGATGGGGGAGTTCCAGAGCCTAGCGGCAGCAACGGTGAATGCTCTTTCCCCCGCCCATCTGACTCTCTTAAACCTGGGAACTACCAGCACATTTTTATTGGCTGATCTTGGCTGTTTGGTAAGAACATAGCGTCAGTAGAGACATTTAATACTTTTTGATCCTAAATTGTAGAAAGCCTTGTGCGTGAGACATAGAGCCTTGAACAGGATTCTCCAATCTAAAGGGAGCCAGTGCAGCTCTCTTACAGTGGCCGGGACTGAATGACATTTAGGGAGGTCCATCACCAGCCTGGGAGCCACATTCTGCACCAGCTACAGACGGTGAATGGGCACTTTGTTAATACCCAATATATAGGGCATTACAGTAATCTAGTCTAGACAACACGAGAGCAGTGACCGCCTCCTCATTTAAGTCTGTAAAGGCAGTAAAACGATTGTGAGTGGCAAATGGAAGGTGAAGTGTAGAAGACCAGACAGGGTTGCATTAGTAACTGAGTCTGGTCCTTCCTTTAAATTCAAGGGATGATAGACGTAACCCAATATGAGGGTTTTCATGTGATAAGGTGGAACAGGTAGTAACATGAATCTAGTTCTATTCCGGATTAGTTCATCCAGATGGGGAGAATTAGAGGACATATTTACAAAGTCTCGTGGAAAATATTTAACTTCCTTACCAATCCACCCAAGCCTTCTTACCATTTTTAGTTACTCTAAGAGGGCCTTGGTTAAACCAGTTTTGCTACTCAGCCAGTGAATGGCTTTATTCCTTAGACTTTTCCTGGATTCAGGTTGAGATATACTTGGTATGTTTCCCAGAATAACATTGTACGGTGTGGCCTCGGGAAGGATCAAAGACTGGGGGGCAGGCCTCCAATTGTAGGTGCATTAGAAAGTGTTTTAGGCCTATTAGGTTACACAATTGAAGAGGGGAGTTGTCAGAGCTAGATGTCAGTGAATGGGGCAATAACTGTGCCAGACTCAGATAACAAAAGGTCATGCTGATCATTAGTGTGCAATGTATGAGTGTGACAAGGGGCAACAGAGAGAGGACACATGTTTGTAGTGGGAGAATATTGTGAGGTAGATTTGACGTTAGATTGCAGAATTCAGGAATAACTAGCCAAAGTTTTTTAAACATATGTTAATCTGGAAGACAGCAAATCTAGTTATGTATTCAATAGGGCTCCCATAGAATGCATGGATGTAAATAAACAACTAATGTCCTCTGAGTTTGCAACAGAAGTAGATTTGCGCCTATTGCTAGTGGGCTTACTAGGCTTCATAAAAAACCCATTATCATCCTGAGCTTTGTTGAACAATACATCCATAGAGGGGGTTGACAATTTCTTGTGCTTCAAATGAGGATGAGAAAATAAATCTAAAAGTGAGTTGGAAATAATCTCCTCAGTGTTAACCTGCACCCACCCATTGGTTGTTGTGCCCGTGGTCGTGCCCTCCATGTTCCCATCACTCTAGGTCAAAGCAGATGGAAGTAAAATGCTAACAAAGTCTGATGATTTTCAATGGCATCTCCCTAGTCTCGCTTTGACTGAGGTGATCTCTTTATCAATCGACTCTATAGCACGTGGCAGGAGATTCATTATAGATGTGGCAGTGCATTTTCTTTTGACCATGATGAAGCAATGCTGAATTGGTAGATACAAAAGCAAGAGAGTGGGCCCAGCCTAGCTTTGTCCAGGCCCGGTTTTGGCCCCAGGAAGTGCCCAGATATGCCCGGGGGCATCCAGTGCATGTTTTGTGCCGCTGGAAAGTCAAGGTGCTTTTAATCGCTATGGCATCATTTGCAGACAGCCCTTTCCACCTCCTTACCACCAAAGCAGAGTAGTCTGGGGGACGTAGTCCCACTCCAGTCAAAAGGAAAGTAATGGAAAAACAAGTAGCGAGTAATTTAACCCTGAACAAAGGCATCTCTTCCGACAGAACATGGTGCATGAATGGGTTTACAGACAGCAAGATCTCTACTGATACCTCTGTAGAGAGTAAAGAGTTAGTGTACTAGGTTTCAGACAAAAACTAGGCCCTCTCCTATGAGATTTAAAAAGGGTACAGTTTGGTTGTGGTAGTGTTTCATGAAAGAGTAACTGCTTCGAATGCAGGTCCATATATAGTGAATGGTTCAGTTCTATAAGAGCACACCACCACTCCTGACACTACTCTGTAGTTGTATATGACTGCACTATGAACATGTCCTCTCTACTGAGACATTTTCATGTTTTAAATTCTGGGTGTAAACAACTTTTTTAGAAACCCATTCCTCTAAAAAGACCTTTTCTGTGAGTGAAACTCATGTATGAATGCTGCAAGAAACAGAACAATCTGTAATTGCAGCACTGAACACAACACTTTTTTTTACAGCCTGAAAGATAAACAAGGAGCATTTTCAGAAAGCTTTGAGTGTATAACATACAATTTAGTTTCATGTTAATATGCACACAAAACACCTATGTAGAGGGTGATACCAAAGTGTTAAACAATTTAGTAAGGCTACCATTCCTTAGACAAACATATTTTCTCTCAGTGAGATACATCTATGATTCATTCAGTTAGTGCACACACTCTAGAGTGAAAACACTCTTGTTAACGTCTAAATGTCTAAAAACATTTGAGGGTCGATTTCGAATAAGTCCCAACTCAGCCATTAGAATGCCACCAAACACTGCTCGCTCATAGTCCAATTCTTCACAATGGGAGTATGCATTGTGACCAGAATACATCCTCTCATTGTAAAGAGAAGAGGTGCAATTCATCCCTGCAACCTGTGGCAAGCACCTCAAGGTGCCTTCCACGGGCGTGCAGGGGTCAACATGGTAGCACCAAAGGCACTCGATCGGCCACCATCCGGAGGCCTTGCACACATGGGGGTCCTACTGGGTGCCCCCAAAGCCAACTTCCAGCAGCGCTTTTGTGTCAGAAAGGCCAGGACAGAAAGGCTGTCAGAATCCAACATTGTAATCCTTTAGGTGGAAAGAGCCACCCTTGGGATTACAGGAATCTTTCTAAATGGCATATGGGCTCTCTGAGCCCATTGGAAGCCATTCACAAATCCAGTTTGGATTCATTTCCGACCGATTCCATCCAAATGGGTTGGTCAGAAATGACTCCAAACTCATAATTACGATGCCATAGGACCGGCAAGGGTCAGAGACGTTTCCTACGGCATCATAATCGGCCCATATGTGAGGAAGTAAGCTCTACTCACACACCTTACTTTCAGTAAACATGGTTAATAATTAGGCTTGGGCAGTGAACTCCGCTCCGTTTTGAACTCAGCTCTGTATAGCGCAGCAGAGTTTTTTCCTCGCTCGCTTGCCAACGGTAGGTTGTTGAGCGCGAGCTGCTATTTGGGTAGAATTTTTACTCAAGCGGTAGGAAGATCAGCGTGAATGGTAGTTTGCACTACACTCCAATACTTGTGGAACCCCGCTGAGTTTTTTGTCACATCGCAGAGTTCCGCGGAACTTCGCAAACTACACCCAGGTCAAATATTAATGGAATTTGAAAAAACATCTCAACACTAACACTTCAGTACAATGTAAAAGTCTATGTAGGTTGTTTAACAGAATCACTATACCCTGATTTTTGCATTAAGAGAGGGTATACTATATCTAAGGTACATTTTCAAACATTAGATTCTTATCTTAGTATTCTATATGAAAACTTTATTTTTATGACAACATATCCCCTTAGATGTTACTTCTATATTGAAGGCAGAATTCTGCACGTCCCCCTACCTGTGCTGATTTGTAATGCTGGGAGCTTGTTTTGCACTATAACATGAGCAAAAAATACGCTTTCCAAGAGGAACATGGAGTTGCCAAAACTGGACAAACTCCTCCGGCAGAGCGGAATTATTCGCCTACCCCTAGGTACTATAGCCTTCATTGAGAAAGTCTCTTCCCTTCAAACACCTTTTATATTAGTGAAAATAGTTTTATATTAGTGAACATAGTTTCTCACTGTGTTTAGGACAACAATAGTTGGAATATACATAAACGATTCCAGAGAACCCCAAACAAAAGTATGTTAGTAGCCACCTATGAACTCAACAATATATAAAAGATAGAATCAGCTGAGATTCAATAGCAAGCACTCTTAATTTATATTTGGCATTTTAAGCATCCAAATTATTAGTACTCTCAGTAATGAACAAATATATTGAAACTGGTTTCTAAATATTTTATAGTATTTAAATATTTAGAAAGAGACTACATACTTTAATGACAATATATTTTTAATCACCTGCAAATCGAGCTGTGTGTCGAAGGTAGCTCAATACACCAAACTCCTTTAATCAAAAATCAAATGTGTTCTGCTTAGCTCAGGTGAAAGAGATCACACTTCCTACACCTCCAAATCATAAAGGGGAATTTCAGGTGTCTGAGGTTATTCAAAAGATATAATCATCTAAACTCTCAAACCTTGCATCCAATGACATTGTTGTTTTTTGTATTTAGCAGAGGGAATGTTAACTACTAGTTGACACTAATTTAACCTCACTCTTACATTATTCTTCACACACCAAATGCATCTCTTTCACAGTATATGCACATATACCATAATCCCCTTTAATGGTCTTTGTGCGCTTTTATTTTAGCCTTATTATTAACATTGACAACTTCTACTTTATTTGTTTTGCTGTATGTTTGTTTTAGCCAGGTAATAGCACTTGTACTGTAGTCATATCCTCTCTTTTCTCTTTGTGCACTGTCGACCTCGCAAGCCTCTTGCAAGTTTGTACAAAGACATCAAGGCAGCATCTTTTGCGATATTTCAATGTGACTTTCGCAAGAGCCTCATGGGATTGAATGAGGCCCTCACAGCAAGCTTCACCCCAGACGCTTGAAAAAGGACTCTTGCAAGACTCTCACAGGAGTGTAGCAAAATTTGAAAAGAACCCAATAAGAAAGCTTATACTGTTTAACAAGTAACTGTGCACCACAGAAACAGCAGTTGGTCATAATCTAACCTACATATCTAACTGTCAAAAATCTACCAATTACATTTATATTTTTGTCACTCTCATTTTTTCTCTTCTCTTGTATTCATATTCCTCCTGAAGCTCACTCATTCTGTTGAACATTACTCTTATTACTAAATCTCCATACTGCACCATGGTTCGCCTCTGGATTTTGGGACACAGCTTCATCCACTAAGGTAGAGAATATGCCATTAATTGTGGTATTGAGAAGGATCTTCGATTTCAAACTTATATATTACTTTGATAGGCCATAGAGGTATGAATTGGCAATAAGTGTTACCAAAGGTAAAGAGCATTTGGGATTGTGGGCACAATGACCCGATGATATGGGTTGGCAATGACCTAGGCACAATCACAGGGGTTGCTCTTGACATCCAATTGAAGGAAACCTTTTCAGACTGCCTTATATTCTAATATATATATATATATATATATATATATATATATATATATATATATATATATATATATATATATATATATATGTATTACCTACTGGCGGTCGCCAGTAGGTAGTTATAGTTAGGACCTAGTTTCCATAGGAAATCCTCATCATTCTATTTGGAATAACTTTGGCCCTGGTTGAAGAATCTTAGCGAATTTCTCAAAGAAGATGGCTCGGTCCTCTGCGCTCCTTCCCTAAAAGTTTGGGGGGGATTGGTCAAGTGGGGGCTGAGATAAAAGGGGGATCCCAAAACGTGTTTTCTCCATGTTATTTTCCATAGGACCTTTAGACTCGGCTACAGGTCGAACGGCTGAATGGATTTATAAGAAATTTGGCAAAACTGTACAGTCCGGCTCGCAGATTACGCTTTTTTTGGAATGGTGTAAATCCGTTCAGTAGTTGCTGAGGAAATTAAAGTTAAAGTCAATTATATATCTATACGCGCGGACGGGTGCGCGCACTCAAGCGGCTGCGCGCGCGAGTGGAATTTTGCTGCGTGACGTCTGTTAACGTTCGATTCGAAGGAAATCAGGAAGTGTTGACCGCCATTTTGTCATTGCGAGTAAATATATTGTTGTTCTCAAAGCGTTGGAACATGGAAAGGGGAGAAGGTAGAGATTGTTTTGCTGCGTAGGTTTTCTCAGGGTGTGCAGTAAGGCCCTTAAAGGCGAAAATATATATATATATATATTTTTTTTTTAAAGTTGCGTGGTGCGCGCACTCGGTCGCGCACACCTATTTACAAGAGTGTGAAAATGGAGATAAATCATAAGTTTGAGTGCTTTGATATAAGGTGGCTCTGAAAAGAGCCCTTGTGTTAATTGAGTTTTTTCTGCATTTATAAGTAAGTACCGATGCAGAGCCTGATGTTGCAGAGGAAGATTCTGTTTCCCTCACCCGTGAAATGAACACCATCTCTCCTATAGATGTCTTGCATGTGGTAACGCAAGTCGTTGTGGTAAATAGAACCCATGCTATAATCTCTGAGGAATGCAGAAACAGATTTATTTACATGTCTCCTTGCTTTCTCAATTTGTGCACAATGTTGATTGGACCAATTCCATTTCTGTCTTTAGCATATATTGGAATATACCAAGGCAGTTTGAGGAAAAAGTGTCATCAATTGTTGAAAGGTGTCTTTTAGAAGCATTTCCAGACCTACCTCAGTGTATGTGCCTAGATCGTTCCCACCACAGTGCACAATTATAAGGTGTGGTTCTGGGAGATGCATAAAAGTTTTCACCAATGGGATTAATTGGTGACATCTCAATCCACGTTATTTGCACATTTGGTAAATCAAGGTTGGAAATTCGTCTGCTTGCTGCATATTTTCCAGTCCAGTGAATATAGCTGTGTCCTAAAAGCCAAACCTTCATTTTCAAGGCAGATGCACTCGTACTCCGATGGGTTCTGGAAGTGGAATGGTAGTTAGAAGCTGAAAGTCAGGATAAAAAAATGGATGAGGCTTGGTGTGGTTGAAAAACAAAAAATGATTGGTTGATTCTAATACGTGAAGATTGAAGACTACGTTGCATGTTAATGTTATGTAAAACTAAAAGTACTATTGGGTGTGAAAAAAATGACATGTAACAGAGCTGTGGATAGGCAGGTGTTTCTGGAGGGAAAACAGTGTTGTTACTTTGCTGTAGAACGTTGAGATATGAACTTTTGACCTGTGCCTTCAGCCAGGTGCAGAATGAGGTGTTACCATGGAAGCAGCCAGAGATGGCAGTGGGTGATGGGTGACTTTTATGTGACATTGAAAATATTGTGAGGGAGAACCAACTGAAATGTAAATGCTTACGTTACGCGCTCCGCGCCGCGCCCCGGATTGCTTCCGGGAAGCTGCGCTTCGCGCCTCGCGCACCGGAGCACTTCCGGGTGCGCTAACGCGGCGCGTCATATGACGGATTACGCAACAACGCGATACGTCGTTGGGGCTCCACCGGAACTGATCGAATTGGTAGTCTACAGTGTTTCTGGATGTTTCAGACTGAAGCTGGCGTCAGCATGAGAGCACCCCGTGGCTACGTCGTGGCCATTCCGCGAGCAATCATGGCAGTCGCTCCCCACCGGAAGTCTGCAGGAGTCGGGGGCCTCGGTGACTCTTGTAGAATCTTCAAGGCTGAGGGGACGCTTTTGGGAATGGGGCTCATGCCCTAGCAGTCAAGCGTCCGAGTTCCAGGGTTGCCCAGAGCCATCCTTGCAGGCCAGGCCCAAGTCTGTGGAGCCGACCGCCATTTCCTGAGCTCCGTGGCAGCCGCCTGTCGCTGTATCGGAAGAGCGGGTGAGACGCTGTAATAGCAAGAGCAGGCGTAATTCAGCTGGCCGAGTGAGGCACTGTGCCGCAGGAGCAGGCGCAACTCAGCTGGCCGAGTGAAGCGCTGGGGTGTAGCTAAGAAACCTCCACCTGGTGAGGTGGGAGAGGCTCGTTCGCGCTGCCTCCCCCTTCCAGTGCACCCCACGCCGTCTCCTGGCGCAGGTATACGTGATGGTTGGACCAGGGCACCGCAGGAGGTGTCTTCAGGTCAAACGGATTGTGGGACAAGGTCCAGAATGGAAGAGGCATCAAAAGGCAACAAGTTCCGCCTGACCCCGGGAGCCGGCCGCCTATGTCGGGGGCGATCTCAGGCCATACCAGGGGAACAAGACTTGGGGAGGGGGTAGGAGCCAAGCGCCCCCTCCGAGTCCGCGTTTCTTGGACCCTGAAGTATGGCACTCAACATCCAGAACTTATGACATTTGTGCAAGGCAGGGACATCGAAGCCTCTCAGGGACCAAGCATATCCAGAGTCCTTCCTACAGAAGGTGGTGGGGGTGGCGGCATTAGCAAGGCATCCCCCCACACAACTTGTCGGACCCTGAAGTATGGCACTCAACATCCAGAACTTATGACATTTGTGCAAGGCAGGGACATCGAAGCCTCTCAGGGACCAAGCATATCCAGAGTCCTTCCTACAGAAGGTGGTGGGGGTGGCGGCATTAGCAAGGCATCCCCCCACACAACTTGTCGGACCCTGAAGTATGGCACTCAACATCCAGAACTTATGACATTTGTGCAAGGCAGGGACATCGAAGCCTCTCAGGGACCAAGCATATCCAGAGTCCTTCCCACAGAAGGTGGTGGGGGTGGCGCATTAGCAAGGCATCCCCCCACACAACTTGTCGGACCCTGAAGTATGGCACTCAACATCCAGAACTTATGACATTTGTGCAAGGCAGGGACATCGAAGCCTCTCAGGGACCAAGCATATCCAGAGTCCTTCCTACAGAAGGTGGTGGGGGTGGCAGCATTAGCAAGGCATCCCCCCACACAACTTGTCGGACATCACCTCTGGATGTACTGGGTGTTCAATTTCAGAATTGAAACTACTAAAAAGCAATTAGAAGTGTTGTTTTCATGTTGCAGCAGGCTGCCATGTAAATAGTTATTTGATAAAACGTTTTAACCTGTTACTTTGCTGGTGTGTTGTATATATTTATAATATTTGCATAGTGTTTGTCGTTATTTTGGGCGGGGTGGGCGGCGGAGCCGAGCTGTCTTGCAGCCATCATGGCGTCGAGCTCGGTTCCTCTCACTAGTTTCATGTTTTTTCTAACGATTTATATGTTATAGTTTGCTAGCACGATACAGCGGATAGTCCGCATTTTATATATATGTCCTTTTTATTAGGGGGGTCCTCCGGTGGAGTCGGACGATCTACCTCTAATAAACGGTCCGGGTTGAACTAACTACCAACAAACGGGGCAGAGATAGGCATGACGGGTTACAAAGGGGACAAAAGTGTGCACTACCTATCCTTCACTATCTGCAAAAACTAAACGGAGTATTGCGACTCTGTGCTTATTTGTGAACAGAGAATGACCCAAAGAGAACCAATTTCGAACAATCATAGGCTATTGGCAGTGGGCAGAGAGGCCATGACACAGAAAATGGCTGTTACTTACGTGCATGATGGGGCCTAAAAGGGACTAGATGGCGTGGCCACTGTTTCGCGGCTTTCACTTTACTTTTAACAGTGGCTGTGGTGAACATAAATGAACGCCGCTTATGTATACCTAATTTTAGTCATTTTCCACAAAAAAGCTTTTGATATTTGCTATTAAAAAACCAAAGAAATTCACTGAAAAAACCATAGGTTATAGACCATATATAGTTAGGAATTAGCATTTTATAAAATCTTGAAAAATCACTGAAAAAACCATAGGTTATAGACCATATATAGTTAAATATCTGAAGTCCATCTCTGCACTCGATGGAGATACAGGTTGTCGATCAGAAGATGTGCTGGCCACCTCTAATGGTAATAGCGTGGCCAGGGCTCTTGTCGTTGCCTCTGCAAATTGCACAGGGTGCACTTGTTTGACATGCCGCACCATGGTATGTATGGAAAAGGAATATTCTTTTGCTGGATTTCTTCTTGAGAGAACCAAGTCACATATCGTGCAGGTTACTTTTGGTGCATTCACTTTCTTTTGATCTTCAGGATAAGTGAAAAATTGCCAGATGAAAGATTTATTTTTTCTTATTAAAGGTAGTCCATCATTTTGGTCAGATTCGGAAGATGAATGAGATACGGTAGCCATTTCACCAAAGTCTTCCGAAAGATGTAGGACGTTGTTCTCTCTTGAGAGTAGAAAAGATAGTGAGGGAAGTGGGTGGAGTGCTGCGTGTAAATTCCAGAATTGAAACTATTAAGAACCAATTGAAAGTGTTGTTTTCATGTTGCAGCAGGCTGCCATGTAAATAGTTATTTAATAAAACGTTTTACCCTGTTACTTTGCTGGTGTGTTGTATATCTTTATAATATTTGTCGTTATTTTGGGTGGGGTGGGCGGCGGAGCCGAGCTGTCTTGCAGCCATCATGGCGTCGAGCTCGGTTCCTCTCACTAGTTTCATATTTCTCATGAGGGGTTGTTCCTAATTTTTCTATTTTAGCGAGGTCAAAAAGAGATCCCATCAGTGGCCTACTGATTTTGCTCGATTCCTTTTGTTTTTTCTAACGATTTATATGTTATAGTTTGCTAGCACGATACAGCGGCTAGTCCGCATTTTATATATATGTC
Organism: Lissotriton vulgaris; assembly: GCF_964263255.1. NCBI lineage: Eukaryota > Metazoa > Chordata > Amphibia > Caudata > Salamandridae > Lissotriton > Lissotriton vulgaris. Next base: position 202,099 of record NW_028243749.1, read on the forward strand.
CTTTTTATTAGGGGTGTCCTCCGGTGGAGTCGGACGATCTACCTCTAATAAACGGTCCGGGTTGAACCAACTACCATCCTGATTTTGTATATCTTCTGAGCTGGATTTAAGCACACAATTGTTAAAGTATGAAACGTTTTATATTTCTAAAAAAAATACCAAGGTGTGTACATCCGGTAACGCACGAAAGTTTAAAAAGACATTCGGCTCCATTTACTGAAAAGTTTCATAAGAATAAAAAAGAAGTCTAGGTACAGTCTCTTTGACGTACTATAAGTTCTTTGAGGGGTGTATGAAGAAATTCAATAAGTTCAAATTGCAAAGTTTTCACGAAATATATAGGCAGGTGCGCGCACTCTGTCGCGCACGAAAGCCTGGAAATGCGATATCCATTTTATTGACAACTGTTGCCGAGAGTGCGCACACCGGGTCGCGCACGAAAGTTTAGTAAGGCTATTTTTATTTACAGACAAATTTTAATGTGTTTAAAAAAAGGCAAGGTACAGACTTTTGAATTCTGTATCGCTTTACAAGGAGTCTCTATGCAACTTGAACAGTGAAGAAAACGGCTTGTTTTCGAAAAAAATATTGCCAGAACTTTATTGACAAAAGTATAGGTTGCATACACGACATATTTCTGAATTAGCATTTTAAAAACCAATGAAATTCACAGAAAAAACCATAGGTTTTACACACGTTATAGTTAGGAAGTAGCATTTAAAAAACCTATGAAATTCACTGAAAAAACCATAGGTTTGACACATGTTATAGTTAGCTGGAAATTTTACTGATATAAAACCAATGAAATTCCACGTTATAGTTAGTTGGACTCACTATAACTTGCGCGTGCAATGCACTGCTGATGACGTCACATATTACATCACTCATGACATGGTCAGTGACATCACTCATGACATCACTGATGACACCATCCTTGTGACATAGTAACAGACCTCCTTTCACTGTAATGTAACCCTTGAAACACATATTCAAAAATAGAAACTGAAATTTAAAAAAAAAAGGAGATACCCATATCAGTTACAACAAGCAATTCAGTAATTCCACCATCTATATACACATCCACTCATTCACCAACAGTTCTATATAGTCACTCATACATATACTCACTCATCATATGAAGTGATACACCTATACATCCTGTTACACACCGACAGTCATCCAAAAGTTACTCACACACATACTCACACGTGCAAATAAACTATTGAACATCCATTTATTTGAATATAGAGTTATACACACACTTCCACCTTACTTCTATTGAAAATTACACATATTTATTCTCTTAAACAATCACTTATAGAAACACATACTTATTTAAACAGGAACTCTTACAATCTCTTACTCTCACATATACTCACTCACTTATATACATCAATATTCACATATACTAGATTAAAACATATGTAGTTACTGATAAAGACACTAGTGAGACAGTCATTCACTCACTAACAAACACATATACACACTCATCCACCCATACAGTCCTGCACATATGCTGTCTTCAAAACACATACAAACAGAGAGTCAGTCACTCATGCATCTATGTGCTAAGTAATACCCCCACCAAACCATATAGACACACATACTGATACTAAGAGAAACATCTAATAACCCATATACATACGCATGTAGCTACTTACCAACACATGTAGCCACTTATACACAAAGTGAAACACTAATATATATATTTAAATATTTAAACATTACTCACTAATATTTATTTTTCAGAAAGACACATATTCACTGGATGGTGTCATCAGTGATGTCATGAGTGATGTCACTGACCATGTCATGAGTGATGTAATATGTGACGTCATCAGCAGTGCATTGCACGCGCAAGTTATAGTGAGTCCAACTAACTATAACGTGGAATTTCATTGGTTTTATATCAGTAACATTTCCAGCTAACTATAACATGTGTCAAACCTATGGTTTTTTCAGTGAATTTCATAGGTTTTTTAAATGCTACTTCCTAACTATAACGTGTGTAAAACCTATGGTTTTTTCTGTGAATATATATATATATCGGAAATCTGCAACATTTTATTGGGAATAACTTTGGCACCGGTTGAGGAATCTGCCTCTAATTTTCCTTAAATTTGCCTCGCTGCGCTCCGCTCCTTCCCTGAAAGTTTGGGGGGATTCGTCAAGTGGGGGCCGAGATAAAAGGGGGGTCCCAAAACGTGTTTTCCCCATGTTAATTTCCATAGGGCGATTGGACTCACTTTTAGCCCGAACGGCTGAATGGATTTCCACCAAACTTGGCACAATTGTAGGGACTGGTAGCCCGATGTCCCTTTGCTATGTCTCAAGATATGTGCTCCAGTGGATTTTGAGTAATTTATGTTTAAAAATATATATATATCTGGGCAGAGCCTAACCACACATCTGATCTGATTGGCTGTCAGCACTTCATCCAAGAAGTGTTGGCAGCCATCTTGGGACCAATATACATGATAGCACCTCATTAAAAAGCATTGTAGTTAATAGAGGGAGGCTTTTAGGACTTTAGTTACATTATAAATCATTTGTTGATGGTACAATACTCATTTTGGAATTGTGGTGTGTTCTAAGGTGATTTTACCATGTGAAAAAGCCTTCTGCTGGGATATCATGAATTATGTTTGAAAGAAAACTAATATCTCATGATTTTCCCACAGTGGTTTGGAAGAGGATCTATAAGCTAAACTGAAAGCATATTTTCTGTAAATTCACATTATCTTTCTCAGTCATGTGAGAATGAAGTCTGACATTCTCAGTAAAACTTGTACATCCAACAAGGTCAGAGACTGTCAGTTGATTCCTTTGTGTTCTACTGCAGCCTCCTAGAGTGTTCTAAAGAACAACTAGAGCGCTAACAGTCCTACTTATTACAAAGGTATAGCACACCTGAAGCTATCGTGATGGGAATAAAGTAGTAACTCTTAAAACATTTAATTTAAAAAGGAACAAAATGAGGGGGTATATTATGCCATAGAAAGTATTATTAGTGCTGCAGAAAGAAAAATTAGGGCAGATTTTGAGTGACTTCTCACATCCTCTCCTATTTCATTAAAGAATTCTGACATGCAGTCTCCGAAGATGGCCACCAGAGACAAAAGAGCCCAAATGTAGCCCGAATATCACCCAGATGTAGCCCAAGTATAGCCCAATGACAGAATGTCCCAGAGTGTTCTAACGAACAACTAGAGCGCTAACAGTCTTACTTATGACAAAAGTATGGCACACCAGAAGCCATCTTGATGGGAATGAAGTGGTAAGTCTGAAAACATTTAATTTAAAAAGGAACAAAATGAGGGGGTTAATTTTGCCATAGAAAGTATGATTAGTGCTTCAGAAAGAAAAATTAGGGATCATTTTGAGTGACTTCTCAAATCCTCTTCTATTTCATAAAAAAATTCTGACATGCAGACTGAAACATGCACTTTGAATACCAGCAGCAGACTTCCTTGGTGAGCAGGAGCTTTACTACAGTGATCTAATGAGCAACTAGAGTGCTAACATTCAGAATTTATGGCAAATGTGTGACACATCTGAATTCCTTCTTGATGGAACCAAAGTAAACAAGCATTGAAAATGCAATAGATCTCGCCCTCTTTTAAGTTAAAGCCATTCTGTTTGTAATGAGTGGGCTTTTTAGCTTTGCTTTTATATTAGTGTTTTTTAAACTTTCATGTAAATAACATGCATCTGTATGCATATATGTATATGTATGCATGCATTTATATTTGTATTTGTATAGATATACAGATTATATATGTTTATATTTGTATGTATATATACATATCTATATATATATATATATATATATATATATATATATATATATATATATATATATATATATATATATATATATATGTATATATATATATATATATATATATATATATATATATATATACACATACATATATATAAATGCATATGCATATATATGCATATATATATCTGTATATGTGTGCGTGTAGAGAGAGGTAGAGAGGTAGAGGTGTACAGGTAGAGAGGTAGAGGTAGAGAGGTAGCAGTAGAGAGGTGGAGACTAGTAGAGAGAGAAGTAGAGAGAGGTAGAGAGTGAATAATAGAGAGTAGAGAGTGAGTAGTAGAGAGTAGTAGAGTGAATAGTAGAGTGAGTAGTAGAGAGTAGTAGAGAGTGAGTAGTGGAGAGTGAGTAGTAGAGTAAGTAGTAGAGACTAGAAGAGAGAGAGTAGTAGAGAGTGAGTAGTAGAGAGTAGTAGAGAGTGAGTAGTAGAGTGAGTAGTAGAGAGTGAGTAGCAGAGAGAGAGTAGTAGAGTGAGTAGTAGAGAGTAGTAGAGAGTGAGAAGTAGAGTGTGAGTAGTAGAGTAGTAGAGAGTGAGTAGTAAAGAGTGAGTAGTAGAGAGAGAGTAGTAGAGAGTGAGTAGTAGAGAGTAGTAGATAGTGAGTAGTAGGGAGTGAGTAGTAGAGAGAGAGTAGTAGAGAGTAGTAAAGTAGTAGAGAATGAGTAGTAGAGAGTGAGTATTTGAGAGTAGTGGAGTAGGAGAGAGTAAGTAGTAGAGAGTAGTAGAGAATATTCCAAAGTTTGGCACAGCACCACTTGCACAATAAGTCCAATCAAATCATATCACTTAGAGTCCTTATTGAAGCGCTGAATCTTGGTATATATTCAAATGCTTTTATTTTCTTTAAGTTTATGTACCACAGCCAGCCGAAACTTTTCGTTCTGTACAGCAGAACCTCTTCAGGGCGTTCTTATTTCCTTCAAGTTATGTTGGCTATCCTGTTGTCATATAACTAGATATTTCTTCCAAATGTTAGATGAGACGTAAGTACATTCTTATTCAAAGTGACTAGGTATCAATTTTTTCCACACAATTTGGGCAGACTTGAGTAATTTATAGCATCCTCAAAGTCAGTCTTTCAAAAATTCCAAAGTATAGGACATGATAATCCAAATCCAAATTCTCAGGAAAAGTCATTTTCAATCGTTCGGAATATCGGTGTTTGGGCAGATATGACCCAGGGACCCCCAGTATGCAAGGGGAATTAGTCCCCCCTCTGCAAACGCGCCAGTGGCCTGCTTTGCAGAGAGGAGTAAAAAGGGGCATAGCCTCATTACACCTCTGTGCAATGCAGCCCCCTGGCGCATACTGGAGGTTCCAGGTGGGCTAGTTGGCCCCCAGGGACCCCTAGTATGCAAGGGGAATTAGTTCCCCCTCTTCAAACATGCACGGGGGCTGCGTTGCAGAGAGGTGTAAAAAAGGGTGTGGCCTCATTACACCTCTCTGCAATGCAGCCCCCTGACGCATACTGGAGGCTCCTGGTGGGCTAGTTGGCCCCCAGGGACCCCCAGTATGCAAGGGGAATTAGTTCCCCCTCTGCAAACGCGGAAGGGGGCTGCGTTGCAGAGAGGTGTAACAAGGGGTATAGCCACATTACACCTCTGAAATGCAGCCCCCTGGCGCATACTGGAGGTTCCAGGTGGGCTAGTTGGCCCCCAGGGGCCCCCAGTATGCAAGGGGAATTAGTTCCCCCTCTTCAAACATGCACGGGGGCTGCGTTTCAGAGAGGTGTAAAAAGGGGCGTGGCTTCATTACACTTCTCTGCAATGCAGTCCCCTGGCGCATACTGGAGATTCCTGGTGGGCTTTCAGGTCTTATATATTTAGGAATTAGCATTAAAAAAAACTTTGAAATTCACTGAAAAAAACATAGGTTTCAGGCCTTATAAAGTTAGGAATTAGCATTTAAAAAACCTATGAAATTCAATGAAAAAACCATAGGTTTCACACCAGTTATAGTTAGGAATTAGCATTTAAAAGACCTACTAAATTCACTGAAAAAACTATAGGTTTGACACCAGTTATAGTTAGCTGGAAATTTTACTGACATGAAACCATTGAAATTCCCACGTTATAGTTAGTTTGACTCACTATAACTTGCGCGCCTGCAATGCACTGCTGATGACGTCACATATTACATCACTCATGACATGGTCAGTGTTTCACTACATATGATAAGTGAATATATGTATGAGTGCCTATATAGAACTGTTGGTGAATGAGTGGATGTGTATATAGATGGTGGTATTACTGAATTGGTTGTTGTAACTGGTATGGGTATCTCTATTTTTTGAAAATGTTAGTTTCTATTTTTGAATATGTGTTTCAAGGGTTACATTACACTGAAAGGAGGTCTGTCACTCTGTCACAAGGATGGTGTCATCAGTGATGTCATGAGTGATGTCACTGACCATGTCATGAGTGGGGACACTCAGTGTTTTGTAAAATACCCCTCACACACCAACAGACCCCTTGGTGTCATGCTTCATCATAGGGGTCGTCCCACCCCTCTAACGGGATGCGGCGTGCTGCGACCTACAACTACGTGGGAGCACTGAAAGTATGGACTATGTGTGGTGTGTGTGGTGGAAGTGGTTGGGGTATTTTAATGTGAGTGGTGGGATATAGTGAAGGTTTAAAAAGTACCTGGCTTGTGGGTGTATAGGAAAAAACTTTATTCACAACCCCGGGCTGGTACTGTTAAAAGAAGTGCAGTGTGAGGTAATTATCTGTCGCGACTATGGACTATATTACCGGCGGAGCCGCGTGTGGGGTAGCACGGAGACAAACTCGTCCCGAGTCTATTGCAAAATTAGCAATCAACCCCAGACGTTCTTGAATGCTCATGAAGCAAGACAACCTTTGACAATGAGTCATGCAAATGCATGGTCTAAAACCGCTGTAGGAGTATGGGGGGTTCGTGGGGAGCACTCCTGTTTGTTTAATGTTAATCCTCCTTTTCTAATGGCGCTGAGACTGATAAGGGGCGTCACACCTTAAACAATCCTTTAAAATCCAGTTCATTAGATAGCAGTTCCCATCTGTTGTTGATAATCTTTTTGATCGCTGTTGATTGTGTTGTGTACTTGGACACGAATACCATCTTCTTGTCATTTATTCTACTTTTGGTTTGTAGTAACTCATGTCTGTTCAGTGTTAAGACTCTCTGTTTGCTTTGATTTAATACCTCTGCCGGGTATCCCTTCTCTTTGTATTTAACTAGATGTTTCTCTATTGTGTTTTCTCCGATCCGTTGGTCTGAGCATATTCGTTTTATTCTGATCATTTGAGAGTAGGGTAGGTTCCTTAATAAGCTTCTTGGGTGAAAGCTTGAGTACAGTAAGGCGTTGTTCCGGTCTGTTGGTTTGGTATATAATCTTGTTTGAAACCCTGTAGAGGTTTTCTGTATTCTCACATCCAAAAAGTCCATTGTCAACTGGTTAATTTTGTGAGTCAGTTGTATCCTTGGGTTTACTGAATTTAGATCTTTGATGAATTCTTCCAATTCTCCTGTTGTTGCTTGCCATATCAAAAATATATCATCGATAAATCGACAATACAACTTGAAATTCTTCCATTTGTCTGTATTCATCAGGTTGTCTGCTTCAAATAGCGCCATAAAGATGTTGGTATATGCTGGTGCCCCTGAAAAAACCCTGGAAGTACCTGATAACGGTCCATAATATCTTTTGTCCCACTCAAAATAACTGTTCTGTAAACAAAATTTTAGCAATTTTAATAGGAATACTTTGTCAGCCTTTAGATCTTCCATTTGTCGAAGTGCCCATTCTACCACCTCTATTCCAGCCATATGGGGGATGGACGTGTATAGTGCTACCACGTCAATGGTACAAAGAATCCAGTTATCTTGGAAATCTCTAGTTGAATCTGCAAGTTTATTGAGGAAATCGGTTGTGTCTCGGATATATGATTGCCATCCTTGAACAAATTGTTGTAGAAAATGATCCAAATATCGACCGAGGGGGTCAAAGACTGACCCGCACCCCGAGACTATTAGTCTAAAAGGTGGATCATTGGGATGTTTATAGATCTTTGGGATCATATACAATTTCGGACATCTTGGAAAGGTCGTGGTGAGGTATGCTTTAGTATTTTCATTAATCCAACCTTGTTCGATCGCTTCCTTTAATAGTTGATTGAGTAGATCTTGAATTTGTGTTGTGGGGTCCAAATCCAAAGCAAGATATGTATCACTGTCACCAACATACTGGTTGACCTACATATTGTAATAACTGGTGTCCATGACAACTGTTGCTCCTCCTTTGTCTGCTGCATGAATTGTCAGTTCTGAGTTGTTTGATAAATTTTGTAGTGTGTTTCTTTCTGATTTCCTAAAGTTTTGTTGTTTGATCTTCTTGAAATCTAATGCTTCTATGTCCTTTTTCACCATGATTTCATAGGTGTCCAACATTTTGTGTGAAACTGATGGTTGGTAATTACTTTTTGGTTTGAATGGTTCTGCTATTTCTTGTGTGGGCTGAGTTGTGGTTTCTACTACATTAGTGAAAAAATGCCGTAGACGTAAAGTTCTCATGAAGCAAAAAAAAGCAGCCTCTGTCTCTAACTCATTTGCCTTGGTGGTAGGAACAAATGTGAGCCCTTTATTTAAGACATTGAGTTCAGATTTAGTTAGATCGGTCGATGATATGTTTATGATAAAACCACTGTTCTTCCGCTCCGGAGGGATTTTCCTGCTGCTTCCTCTCCTTGTCTGGGGGCTTCGCTTCTTGTGCCTGATGTCTCAGTTGGTTGTAAGCCTTTGTCCTGGTCCTTGGATAAAAAAGCCACGCTACTGCTTGATGTTTCTCCCCGTATTGGTTTTGAGTGTGATGTTGTAGTTTGTGAAGTCAAATCGACTGGTCCTCTGTTTAGCGTGATTTCCTTGTCTGTTACCAGACTTTCCTCTGATGAGTGTGGTGCTGCAGTTGTTTTTTTGGGGTCAAATCTTCTCCTAGTATAGATGTCTGCCCACGTGTAAACTTCATTGAGTTTATAATCTATGGTGTCACGTTTGTATTTGCGAAGTTTGCCTTCTTGGAGCTCTTTGCTGTATTTGTCCAATTTCTGATTTATCACTTCCAAACTAATTTGCAAGGTGTTTATCTCCATTCTACTTTCTAGTTCACTTTTCAGAATCACAATTTCTTCCTCCAATTCACGGATTGTTTTCGACAATTCTTCTACTATCAATAATATTAGGTCCAATGAACATTTATTAAGAATGCTATACCATTTGTCCATAAATTTTGCATTTAAATTAAATTGAAATAACATAGGTTTGATGGCTTGTCTTAAACCTCTCGGAATTCTTTTGGCTCTATGGTATTGTACCAGTGTAGAAGCGTGCATTCTTTGATTGAGTTGGCGTCGGGTCAGATACTCTAATTGTTTGAGTTGTTGGCTTATAGAGCTACCATGCGCGTCTTTGGTCCTTACTTCTTGATTTAGTGCGTATATTTCATCTGCTTGGTCTGATGTGTAAGCCAATGTAGTGGCTCTGTTATCCATTATACCGGTGATTTGGTCAAATTGCATTCTCCTGGTTGGGTGCTTATCCACTGTTTTGACGAAATGTATGAAGGAGTATGGGGGGTTCGTGGGGAGCACTCCTGTTTGTTTAATGGTAATCCTCCTTTTCTAATGGTGCTGGGACTGATAAGGGGTGTCACACCTTTGAATCATCTATATGTAGACCAACAGTGGTGTCAGTCCAGTCTCGCACTGTTCTTTTGGTGATATACCACACCTAGTATTTTCAAAAGTAATTATCTGTTGTGACTATGGACAGTACCTCTGGTGTGCGTCAACATGTTTCGGAGCATATGCTCCTTCTTTAGGACGGGAGAACAACTTAGCCACCTTACTCACATATCTCTATAGTTTGTGTAAATAACCAAAAGTGCAGGACTATTTACAGTGTTTTAATGCTAAATTAAGGCTATAATGTGCCTACAGCGGTTTTAGTATATGTAGGCCAACAGTGGTGTCAGTCCAGTCTCGCACTGTTCTTTTGGTGATATACCACACCTAGTATTTTCATCAATATAAACAACCAGTGTATCCAATCCTTGTCATTGATTTATTTTTTATTTTTTTCAATGTAATTCATGTTATACGTCACATGTTATTCAACAAACATTTTTCATCATAATCGTTTTACACATTTACTAAACTGATCACATTTACTGCGAAATATTCACAACCACATTTCTGATTCAATACACATCTTGATCGCATGCCCAATGCATAACAGATCATGAACAAATACCGATCACATATTTTTTATATTTTTTACATTACAGCGAACACGCCGATTGACTTTAACGGAGTAGTGGTAAGACCATAATTCAATGGCAATTGAGATCCTCTAGGCATAGTGGCAGGAACATATAAATTAATCTCATACATACATTTATTTCAGATCTTAGACGCTGACCGAGCATTCTCACGAGGTATGAATCAACATTAGCACATTCTAACCATAAGAGCATCCATGAGCGTTAATGCTTAGTACTTTGGTTTTCATTATCTTTTTTTCTTTTTTAGTGATAGCCCCTGAGGAAGGCACACTAGTGCCGAAATGCATTGGGCATGCGATCAAGATGTGTATTGAATCAGAAATGTGGTTGTGAATATTTCGCAGTAAATGTGATCAGTTTAGTAAATGTGTAAAACGATTATGATGAAAAATGTTTGTTGAATAACATGTGACGTATAACATGAATTACATTGAAGAAATGTTTATATTGATGAAAATACTAGGTGTGGTGTATCACCAAAAGAACAGTGCGAGACTGGACTGACACCACTGTTGGTCTACATATACTAAAACCGCTGTAGGCACATTATAGCCTTAATTTAGCATTAAAACACTGTAAATAGTCCTGCACTTTTGGTTATTTACACAAACTATAGAGATATGTGAGTAAGGTGGCTAAGTTGTTCTCCCGTCCTAAAGAAGGAGCATATGCTCCGAAACATGTTGACGCACACCAGAGGTACTGTCAATAGTCACGACAGATAATTACCTCACACTGCACTTCTTTTAACAGTACCAGCCCGGGGTTGTGAATAAAGTTTTTTTCCTATACACCCACGAGCCAGGTACTTTTTAAACCTTCACTATATCCCACCACTCACATTAAAATACCCCAACCACTTCCACCACACACACCACACATAGTCCATACTTTCAGTGCTCCCACGTAGTCGTAGGTCGCAGCACGCCACATCCCGTTAGAGGGGTGCGAAGACCCCTATGATGAAGCATGACACCAAGGGGCCTGTTGGTGTGTAAGGGGTATTTTACAAAACACTGAGTGTCCCCACACTTGTGGTAGACACTTTCCCTTTTTACTGTGAGGAGGATTCCTTTTGTTTATGTAACAGTGCCTGTGGAGTAAGAATCCTACCTCTGTAATCTACCTCCCTCCTGATGGTTTTTTGTTGTCAACACTTCTAACCAGGAAGAGTTGGCATTCATCTTGTGCTAGGTAGACCGAGACACAAAAGAAGCCGAGCTCACAGCCCACACAGCTCTCAAAGCCCACACAGCTCTCACAGCCCACACAGCTCTCACAGCCCTCACAGCCCACACAGCCCACACAGCCCACACAGCCCTCACAGCCCACACAGCTCTGACAGCCCACACAGTACTCACAGCTCACACAGCCCACACAGCTCTCACAGCCCACACAGCTCTCACAGCCCACACAGCCCACACTCTCACAGCCCACACAGCTCTCACAGCCCACAGAGCTCTCACAGCCAACACAGCTCTCACAGCCCACACAGCTCTCACAGCCCACACAGCTCTCACAGGCCTCACAGCCCACACAGCCCTCACAGCCCACACAGCTCCCACAGCCCACACAGCTCTCACAGCCCACACAGCCTACACAGCTATCACAGCCCACACAGCTCTCACAGCCCACACAGCCCACACAGCTCTGGCAAAGATAATACCAGCAGCGAACAAGCACTGGCAAAGACAATAATGGCGGCAAACAAACACTGGGAAAGACAATAACGGCAGCAAAGAAACACTGGCAAAGACAATAACGGCAGCAAAGAAACACAGGCAAAGGTAATACCAGCAGCGAACAAACACTGGCAAAGATAATACAATCTGGGGGGCAGGGGCACGAAAAACGGCACAATCAGGGTACAGAAGGCCCGACAAACGGCACAATCAGGGGGCAGAAGGCAAGAAAAAATGGCACAATTAGTGGGCAGAAGGCAACAAATACGGCACAATTAGGGAGCAGAAGGCAAGAAATACGGCACAATCAGGGTGCAGAAGGCAAGAAATATGGCACAATCAGGGTGCAGAAGGTAAGAAATACGGCACAATCAGGGGGGCAGAAGCCAAGAAATATGGCACAATCAGGGGGGCAGAAGCAAGAAATACGGCACAATCAGGGGGGCAGAAGGCAAGAAATAAGGCACAATCAGAGAGCATCTTGCTCCGGTCCAAAAATCGGATCCCTAGGGCTGCTCAGGTGGTCAAACAAGAATATTAACATATTTAAACGTTATCCGCTAATAGAATTAGCATTTAAAAAACCTTGCACTTAAACACAAAGTGAAACACTGATACAAACATTTAAATATTTAAACAATACTCTCTAACAATAAGCCAGTTAACCAATCAATTTAAAAAAAAAAAACATCCATTAAGACACTTATTTAAACATTTATTCTACCATCATCCTTTTTCATATACATATATAAAACATATTTATTTTTCAGAAAGACACACATTCACTGGATGGTGTCATCAGTGATGTCATGAGTGATGTCACTGACCATGTCATGAGTGATGTATTATGTGACATCATCTATGTTATCAGCAGTGCATTGCAGGCGCGCAAGTTATAGTGAGTCCAACTAACTATAACGTGGGAATTTCAATGGTTTTATGTCAGTATAATTTCCAGCTAACTATAACTGGTGTGAAACCTATGGTTTTTTCAGTGAATTTAATAGGTTTTTTAAATGCTAATTCCTAACTATAACTGGTGTGAAACCTATGTTTTTTTCAGTGAATTTCATAGGTTTTTTAAATGCTAATTCCTTTTACAATTTGCTGTTTTGTGTAAGTATTAATTTTTAAGTTTTTTTTTTTAATCATTTTTTTTCTGGGGCGCTCTGGGTGCGCGCTCCGGTAAGCTCTCCGGTAAGCTCTCCGGTAAGCTCACCTGTAAGCTCTCCGGAAAGCGCATCCAGAGCGCTACTTTTGTTTGTGGAAAAAAATATGAATGAAAAGTTAATAATAACGCAAAACATTTCGTACCATACAAATAAAAGCTGTTTTTTTTTTATAAGGAAATGAAAATGATTATGCATTTCCGTAAAACTATGATGACGTCACTTCGGCACGCAACGTAAGCGCCCCCGGAAGCGCCTACGTTCGCGCCGCGTATGCGCCCCCGGAAGCACCTATGTTCGCGCCGCGTATGCGCCCCGGAAGCGCCTACTTTCGCGCCGCGTGTGCGCCCCCGGAAGCGCTCCGGTGCGCGCAGCATCAGCGTGTCAAGTCATGTGACCTTAAAATAACACTTTTCATTGGTTGCTAACAGTTTTTTTTACAAAGAATGCAATCCCCACCCATTTCCTTCACTTCTTCTTTCACTTTTGTGGCTGGAAGACCTGCCTTTTTGCTCCTGGATCTTTCTTGGTTTTACCATGGCTGCCAGAGAATCCAGCAGTGATGAAGAACCTGAATTCATCAATGAAGAGACTCCTCAACGAAAGGTGAAGGAACATTTTATTTGGAAATTTTTTAAAATACCACCTAACCAAAAAAAGGTGAATGCTCCAAAAGTGGAGTGCAGGATCTGCAAAGAAGTCCTGTCACGGGGTAACCCCTTAAAAAAATACTCATTTGGAAACTTCACGATGATCCGGCATGTGGAGAGGAATAAGCATGGGCAAATTTTTTTTTGCGTGTTCGCGGGTTTTTTGCATGTTCGTGGGGTTTTTTGCGTGTTCGCTGGGTTTTTTGCGTCTTCGCGAGCCGCTTGCATAGCGAAGTTACCCATGCAGTCGTTTATGGGAGAGGGAGAGAGAGATAGATAGATAGATAGATAGATAGATAGATAGATAGATAGAGAAAGAGAGGGAAAGAGAGAGGGAGAGAGAGAACGAGAGAAAGAAAGAGAGGCCGGATCTCTGAAGGGCCAGATTCCTGAGTTGAACCTACAGAACATACAGCTTTTTATTTTTAGCAAAATGCATATGAAAATTGTGCTGTAAAGGTCTCTTTAGTTTAACCCCTCCTGACAACTCAAAATGGGTGTATTTGCCATCCTCTCCCTTCTTCCTGTTTTTTATATCTGTAAGTGCTTCCTGATGAGGTTTAATTCGTTGGACAGGTGCCTCGTTGCCTACTTGTAACTATTCTCTGACCCTGCTTCAAGGGTCAGAGCAGGGTCAGAGAATAGTTGCAGATAGGCAACGAGGCGCCAGGAAGCAATTAGCAGCAGGTGTCCGAATTGAAGTTAATTTGTTTGTAACCCTTTTGTAAAAGGTTACAAAGAAATTAGGTTCAACTTTTGCACCTGCTGCTGTAACCCTTGCTTGGCTGAAAATTCGTCCCCGCTGATTTGCGGATTCTACCGCGATTTCGCGAGATTCGCAGATCGCGAAATCGCGGAAAATTCGCAAATTCGCCCGCAAAACGGATTTTACGCTCACCCTTAGAGAGGAAGCACCCCCAGAATTTTGCCCGGGAAAGTGTCAGGGCTCTGGCACAAGACGTTCCCAGTGATGGGGCCTCTACATCCACCGGAGGAGCAACTTCTTCTGGGAGGGGGCAATCGCAGGAGCTGGTGCCAAACATTCAACCTGCTTTTAACCATGGTGCCCTCAGATGCAGATACTGCAATCAACTGCTTACCTTTGGAGAACAAAGTGTACAGCTCAAGGTTCGAGCATTAGAAAACCATCGCTGCCCTTTCCACCCCTAATTTTTTTTGTTCTTTTTGCTCCTGTTGAGCAGTTTCCATTCCCTGTTTTTGTTCCTGTTTTGAAAAAGAAGAAAACAAAAAGTTCTTTTCAGAACTACCTCATCAAAGAGCTATATTCTTTAAAAAATGAAAAAGAGTAAGTGAATTGGAGAGCATTGATAATGGAAAGGAAATTGAGTAAGAAAGAACAGAAAAGTATGAGAGGAGAAAGGAAGTGAAGTAGGGGGACTGAAAGAAGGTGAGTGTTGGGAAGGAAAGTAAGGAGAAGAAGAGTGAATATAGGGAATGTTGATATTCAAAGAAAATGTTGAAAAGGAACGGGAGTGGAAGGGTAAGAAAAGATACATTGCTGGAGTTGAAGGCAGAAAGCCTAATTTATGAAGCCATGCGTCACCTTGACACCACCAGAGCGTCACTTTTTGTGACGCATCAGTCCAGTAAAAAATGCACCTTATTCAGTCATATTTACAAAGTGGCGCATCTAATTAGTTGCGTCACTTTGTAAGCCCCTGCGCCACATTATTCCTACGTCAGGTGAAATGTATGCAAAAGGGACGTATTGACGCAAGAAAGGGTCGTAGAGGTGACACAGTAAATAAACTGGAGGCCTCATTTCTGAAAAGTGACTCATCACTGCGTGAAAACAGCGATGCGTCACTTTTCTGTGCGCACTCCTTACAACATTCCAGATGTGTCATATTTAATGTATGACGAATCATGTCGCAAGGAGTTACAGATACATCAGTATTTCTGACGTATCTGTAAACACAAAAGTGACGCATTGCTGGAGTGCGTCACAAAAGTGACGCAACTCCAGTAATGCGTCCTTTCACATGGTGAAAGCACCATGTGAAAGGTCTTGCGTCAGTCTTAGACCTGCTGTGAGGCAGGCGCAAGATTTTGACGCAACAGCATCCTAAAAGTGACGCAGTGAAATCTCATAGATTTCACTGCGCGCTATTACGAAGCTTTTTGCGGGGGAACGCCCCCTCTGCATACATTAAACCTGACGCAGGTATAATGTGGCGCAGGGTTTTAAAAAGTGACCCATCTACCTAGATGCATCACTTTTTAAATATAGCGCAACAAGGCACATTTTTTTACACCGCTGGTGCGATGCGTCTTTTTTCTGTCTGCACTCCTTAAGACATTCAAGATGTGTCATATTTAATGTATGACGAATCATGTTGCAAGGAGTTACAGATACGTCAGTATTTCTGACGTATCTGTAAACACAAAAGTGAAGCATTGCAGGAGTGCGTCACAAAAGTGACGCAACTCCAGTAATGCGTCCTTTCACATGGGGAAAGCACCATGTGAAAGGTCTTGCGTCAGTCTTACACCTGCTGTGAGGCAGGCACAAGATTGTGACGCAACAGCATCCTAAGAGTGACGCAGTGAAATCTCATAGATTTCACTGCGTCGCTATTATGAAGCTTTTTGCGGGGGAACGCCCGCTCTGCATACATTATACCTGACGCAGGTATAATGTGGCGCAGGGTTTTAAAAAGTGACCCATCTACCTAGATGCGTCACTTTTTAAATATAGCGCAACGAGGCGCATTTATTTACACCGCTGGTGCGATGCGTCACTTTTCTGTGCGCACTCCTTACGACATTCAAGATGTGTCATATTTAATGTATGACGAATCATGTCGCAAGGAGTTACAGATACGTCAGTATTTCTGACGTATCTGTAAACACTAAAGTGACGCATTGCTGGAGTGCGTCACAAAAGTGACGCAACTCCAGTAATGCGTCCTTTCACATGGGGAAAGCACCATGTGAAAGGTCTTGCGTCAGTCTTACACCTGCTGTGAGGCAGGCGCAAGATTTTGACGCAACAGCATCCTAAAAGTGACGCAGTGAATTCTCATAGATTTCACTGCGTCGCTATTACGAAGCTTTTTGCGGGGGAACGCCCCCTCTGCATACATTATACCTGACGCAGGTATAATGTGGCGCATGGTTTTAAAAAGTGACCCATCTACCTAGATGCGTCACTTTTTAAATATAGCGCAACGAGGCGCATTTTTTTACCCCGCTGGTGCGATGCGTCACTTTTTTGTGCGCACTCCTTACGACATTCCAGATGAGTCATATTTAATGTATGACGAATCATGTCGCAAGGAGTTACAGATACGTCAGTATTTCTGACGTATCTGTAAACACAAAAGTGACGCATTGCTGGAGTGTGTCACAAAAGTAACGCAACTCCAGTAATGCGTCCTTTCACATGGGGAAAGCACCATGTGAAAGGTCTTGTGTCAGTCTTACACCTGCTGTGAGGCAGGCGCAAGATTTTGACGCAACAGCATCCTAAAAGTGACGCAGTGAAATCTCATAGATTTCACTGCGTCGCTATTACAAAGCTTTTTGCGGTGGAACGCCCCCTCTGCATACCTTATACCTGACGCAGGTATAATGTGGAGCAGGGTTTTAAAAAGTGACCCATCCACCTATATGCGTCACTATTTAAATATAGCGCAATGAGGCGCATTTTTTTACACCGCTGGTGCGTCACAAAAAGTGACGCACAGGCGGCGCAAAACTGTCACAAGGCCTTCATAAATAAGGCCCTGGATTTTCCCTGTGCTTCGCTCCCCGGTGCGCTTCCCGGTGCGCGTACCGGGCGCTTCCCCCGCGCAAATCGAAAAAAAATATTTTATAAAAATGCCCCGCGGGACCCTATTTTAGCCCCCACATCAAACCTAGGGGGTCAGGAGGGGGTCTACCCTGCCCCCTTATGGTAATTTCTCCCTTTTTTTTATGTCACCTCTTGTGTCTCGATCCTACCGAGACACAAGATGGCGGCCGCTCCGGACAGTTTTGAATGTTTACAGACACCTGTGAGCCAATCAGCTTTCCGCGCTCAAGTCGCGTGTCACGCCTGGTGCGCTCCCTGGTGCGCGCACCGGAGCGCGCCTATGGATATATATATTTTTTTTAGCCTAAATTACTCAAAATCCACTGGAGCACATATCTTGAGACATAGCAAAGGCAAATCGGGCTACCAGTCCATACAATTTTGTCAAGTTTGGTGGAAATCCATTCAGCCGTTCGGGCTAAAAGGGAAATCGACCGCCCCATGGAAATTAACATGGGGAAAACGCGTTTTAGGACCCCCTTTTATCTTGGCTCCTGCTTGACGAACCCCCCCCAAACTTTCAGGGAAGGACCAGAATCCCGCAAGGCCTTTTTGAGGAAATTTTCAGTCAGATTCGTCAACCGGCGCCAAAGTTATTCCAAATAGAATTTTGAGATTTAACATTGAAAAAAATCCTAACTATAACTACCTACTGGCGACCGCCAGTAGGTAATATATATATATATATATATATATATATATATGTATATCTATATATATATGTTCCATTTTCCCCTCGGGGAGTTATTTCTTCATGCACTCTCGGGTTTCCCAATTACACCACACATTTTTCGCAGATTTGTTCGGTTTATTTCATCTCATAACTGCAAGCCAGCAACACCTTACGCGTTTCAGTCTCTGCGGAGACCTTGCTCACAGGAAAACCAAATCAGCATTTGTTTCACACAAATGTAAATAAATATATATTACCTACTGGCGGTCGCCAGTAGGTAGTTATAGTTAGGACCTAGCTACCATAGGAAATCTGCAACATTCTATTGGGAATACCTTTGGCGCTAGTTGAGGAATTTGCGTGTAATTTTCCAAAATTTAGGCCAACTCCGGTCCGCTCCTTCCCTGGAAGTTTTGGGGGGATTTGTCATGCGGGGGCCGAAAAAAAAGGGGGTCCCAAAACGTGTTTTCCCCATGTTAATTTCCATAGGACGATTAGACACGGCTACAGCCCGAAAGGCTGAACGGAATTACACCAAACTTGGCAAAAGGGCCTTTTGGTACGCAGAAGTGCCTTTTCTGTATTTGGTGAAAATTACTCCAGTGGTTTTTACGAAAATTGACTTAAAAAACGCGTATATATCTATCTGCACTCTTCGAGCGCTTACAGGTATGAGTACCTGGGAGCGCACCTGGCACGACATGGAAGTGCGTGAGCGGAAAGCTGATTGGCTTTCGGGTGTCTGTCAACATTCCAAACAGTCCGGAGAGTCCGCCATCTTGTGTCTCGGTAGAATTCGGACACAAGAGGTGAAAAAACTTTTTTTTTTTAAATTTCGCGGGGTAAGCGCTTGGTGCGTTCCCATATACGCTTCCAGGTTTGCGTACCCAGAGCATACGACAGGGAAAAACAGTGAAAGAAAATAGTGTAAAATAAGAATTTGGATTGCTTAGAGGTAGGGTAGCTCTAAAAAGAGCTGTTGTGTTATGTGGGGGATTTAAGTACCTACAAGTAGGTACCAATGCAGAGTCTAAAACTCTCTTCTGTAACTACACAAAATGGCGGCGATAGTGTGCATCAGAGACAGACAGTGAGAGAAAGGAGGCAAGAGATGAAGAAGAGATGTCAATTACACATTGGAGAAAATATAGTGGGAGAAGGCAAGTAAATATGAGTAAACTTACTATGTAATATAAAAATGTTCCACTCTATACTATAAGTCTCACATTATACTACAATCACTTTGCTACTACCTCATAAATTTGAAATAAAAATGAATAATATGTCAAACAATTTTTAATATCAAAATAATAATTTATTGTTCTGAATTTTCATAATTTAAAAGAACTTGTAACATGTCCTCATCAGGAATTTCCTCTTCAATCATATCATCAGCATTCTCCTCATTAATAGTCTGCAATGATGATTGTTGGAACTCTATGGTCTCCAAACATTCGATAAATTCACTGTCAAGAGACTGATCAAAAAAATCATTAATTTTATCTCCTCCTTGTGAAAATATTTCATTATTGGTGCTGTCAATATCCAGGACATTTAGAATTTCAATAAATGTAGTGAAAAATTCAAAAGAAATGTCCATTTTCTCTTCATTCATCCTTTTTATTTTGAAATTTCTTGCAGTAAATTTCAGAGAAAAAGTAATCACTTTCATTTATTGTTTTTAGTAATACATAATATAAAACTAGCTTTATCAAGTATTTAGTTCTTTAAAATTATTTGGGCAGTGTATAGTGTCAGGCAGGAACTAGAAATATAAAGCACTGCATGTGATGAAGCCTATCTTAGTCCATAATTATAACATAAGGACTGTAAATAACTAACAGAAAACATTTTCCAAATTATCTTAAAGTGTACAACATAGTTTCCCTTACAAATTAACAACTCACCTTTTTGTAAGTAGGAGAAGTTAGTACAGTGTAAATCAAATACCAGAAATTGAACACCAAAAATTCCTCACAAATGTACCTCATACAAGTAGTATCACAAAATGGCCGTGTTTCCCCTCTAATTTCTCATACATATTCATGTACATAACCAATCAAACCTCATCACACACAAATTCAAAACCAAAGTAACATTTTAATTGGTTCTAAATTTCAATACTTTCAAATGTGTTTTCCCCATGCGATTTTCCATAGGACATTTAGATACGGCTACAGCCTGAATTGCTGAACAGAATTTCACCAAACTTGGCAAAAATGGTAGGAACTGGTACGTAGTAGGGCCTTTTCCATACTTTTATAAATATGGCTCCAGTGGTTTTTATGAAAAGCAACTTCAAAAACACATATATATCAAATTGTGCGCTTCCAGCGCCTACCGATACGCGTACTGGGGAGCGCACCCGGCGCGCCACGGAGGTACGCGAGCGGAAAGTTTATTGGCTCTCGGATGTCTGTCAACATTCAAAACAGTCCAGAGAGTCCGCCATCTTGTGTCTCGGTAGAATCGAGACACAAGAGGTGTAAAAGAAAAGGGGGAAATGACTAAAATGGGGCAGGGTAGACATTCCCTGACCCCCTAGGTTTTCTGAAGGGGGCCTAGAAGGACCCTGAAGGGCAAAAAAACTATTTTTTTTTAAATTGCGGGGTAAGCGCTGGGTGCGTTCCCATGTACGCTTCCCGGTACGCGTACCCTGAGCGCACCACTGGGAAAAACAGTGTAAAAAATTAGAGTAAGAAAATAATTTAGAGTGCTTAGAGGTAGGGTAGATCTGAAAAGAGCTGTTGTGTTATGTGGGTGTTTTTGTACCTGCAAGTAGGTACCGATGCAGAGTCTAAAATTCAAGAGGAAGACTCTATTCCCCTCATCTGTAAAATGTACACCATCTGTCCTATAGATGCCTTGCATGTTGTAACGCAAGTTTTTGTGGTATATGGAACCCATTCCATAGTCTCTGAGGAAAGCAGAAACAGATTTATTCACATGTTTCCTTGCGTTCTCAATCTGTGGACAAAATTGGTTGGACCATTTTAGCCTTTGGCATATATTAGAAAATACCAGGGCAGTTTTGGGAAAAAGTGACAACAATTGCCCAAGGGTGTCCTTTAAAAGCACTTCCAGACCTACCCCAGTCAAAGTGCCCAGGTCATTGCCACCACAGTGCACAATTATGAGGTCAGGGTATGGTAGATGCATAAAGGAATTTACCAATGGTATCAATTGGTGACTTCTCAATCCTCTCTGTCCAATCCCCATAATATCCATATTTGGTAAATTAAGGTTGTGAGTACCTCTGTTAGCTGCATATTTTTCACTCCAGCGAACAAAGCTATGACCCACAATCCAGACTTTTGGCATCTTCAAGGTAGATGTAGTTGTTTTCAGATGAGTTGTGGAAATGAAATGGCAGTTTGAAAGTAGGAGTTACAAAAAAAGTGGTTGAGATTGAGTGCACTTGAAAAAGCAGTAATGATTGGTGATTTCTTAAAATTCTCCACTGTAAATTAGGGTGCATGCTTTTGTTTTTAGAAAGAAGTAATTCTTATGGTTGAGAAAAAGTCATTGAAAGAAACATTGCATACGATTAGCTAGTATATTGAGAGGCCAAACACCCTTGCTGAGTTCATTGCAACATAGTATGATGAACATAGTATGATGTACTTTTCACCTGTTTGCTGAGTTAGGTGGGAGTTACCATGATAACAGGGTGAATGAGCACTGGGGGATGGGTGAATATTATGTGAGTATTGAATGTAGAACCGATTAAAATGTTAGTTTCGTTTTGAAATAGTGTGGGAAGAATTTTAATCGGTTAAGTCAACGGATATGTGTGAAGAATTATAGGGAATCAGGGCCATTTGTGGTTGCAGTGTCTGAGGTGTATTTCAGAGATTCTGCTTAAGAAAATCTGATGTGTGTGACTGACACTGTTCTAAATCTTCAAAAGCATTTTTAAAGGTGAGTAATGATTCTATTAATATAGATATAGTGCTGTATGCACTATGGGGAAGATTAAGAAGCATATTGTGCTTCTTTATTCTTGCATTGTGCATCATGTTTTTTGTAATGCTGGTAAAAAATGTAATGGTGCATATTGGAAATGTATTTTGGAAATGAGTTAGATTTCTGCCTTGTAATGTAGTGGTCATTTAAATGGGCTGTGCTTTGTGTCAAAAACGATTTACTATGGAAAATGTTTTTCGGCAAAATGTCTGGCGTTAGAATTTTGGTCAAGGATCACACTGAGTGCCTGTGTGAAATAAGGAATTATATTTTCACATTTTTCAATAATGTTACCTGTGTCTGCTGACAGTTTGCCTCTCTTGGCTTTAAGGGTACTCTGTGCCTGTGTCTCATGTCACTTTGTACCTGCCCCATCTCTCTCTTTCTGTGTGTCATTTCTCTCTTTGTGTTTTTCTCATGTCACTCTGGTAAATATTTTCTGGAAAAATGTTTGGCGTTAACATTTTTGACAAGGATCACACTGAGTGTCTGTGTGAAATAAGGAATTATATTTTCACATTTTTCAATATTTTCACATGTGTCTGCCCACAGTTTGCCTCTCTTAGCTTATAGGGTATTCTGTGCCTGTGTCTCATGTCACTTTGTACCTGCCCCATCTCTCTCTTTGTGTGTGTCATTTCTCTCTTTGCATGTATCTCATGTCACTCTGGTAAATGTTTTCTGGTAAAATGTCTGGCGTTAAAATTTTGGTCAAGGATCACACTGAGTGTCTGTGTGAAATAAAGAATTATATTTTCACATTTTTCAATAATCTCACCTGTGTCTGCTGACAATTTGCCTCTCTTACCTTAAAGGGTACTCTGTGCCTGTGTCTCATGTCACTTTGTACCTGCCCCATCTCTCTCTTTGTGTGTGTCATTTCTCTCATTGCATGTGTCTCATGTCACTCTGGTAAATGTTTTCTGGTAAAATGTTTGGCACTAACATTTTTGACAAGGATCACAATGAGTGTCTGTGTGAAATAAGGAATTGGGGGGCATATTATCAAGCCTGTGCGCTAAAATTATCGCCGCTTTATCGGCCGAAAACGGCCGATAAAGCGGCGATAATGGGCTTGATAATATGCTCTGTGGAATTCCAATCGAAGCCCATGTTAGATGTCTTCACATCTAACATGTGCTTCGATTGGAATTCCACAGAGCATATTATCAATCCCATTATCGCCGCTTTATCGGCCGTTTTCGGCCGATAAAGCGGCGATAATTTTAGCGCACAGGCTTGATAATATGCCCCTATATTTTCACCTTTTTCAATAATGTCACCTGTGTATGTTGACAGTTTGCCTCTCTTGGCTTAAAGGGTACTCTGTGCCTGTGTCTCATGTCACTTTGTACCTGCCCCATTCCTCTCTTTGAGTGTGTCATTTCTCTCTTGGCGTGTATCTCATGTCACTCTGGTAAATGTTTTCGGGTAAAATGTCTGGCGTTAAAATTTTGGTCAAGGATCACACTGAGTGTCTGTGTGAAATAACGAATTATATTTTCACATTTTTCAATAATGTCACATGTGTCTGCTGACAGTTTGCCTCTATTAGCTTAAAGGGTACTCTGTGCCTGTGTCTCATGTCACTCTGTACCTGCCCCATCTCTCTCTTTGTGTCTGTCATTTCTCTCTTTGCGTGTATCTCATGTCACCCTGGTAAATGTTTTCTGGTAAAATGTCTGGCGTTCAAATTTTGGTCAAGGAACACACTGAGTGTCTGTGTAAAATAAGGAATTATATTTTCACATTTTTCAATAATGTCACCTGTGTTTGCTGACAGTTTGCCTCTCTTGGCTTAAAGGGTACTCTGTGCCTGTGTCTCATGTCACTTTGTACCTGCCCCATTCCTCTCTTTGAGTGTGTCATTTCTCTCTTGGCGTGTATCTCATGTCACTCTGGTAAATGTTTTCGGGTAAAATGTCTGGCGTTAAAATTTTGGTCAAGGATCACACTGAGTGTCTGTGTGAAATAACGAATTATATTTTCACATTTTTCAATAATGTCACATGTGTCTGCTGACAGTTTGCCTCTATTAGCTTAAAGGGTACTCTGTGCCTGTGTCTCATGTCACTTTGTACCTGCCCCATCTCTCTCTTTGTGTGTGTCATTTGTCTCTTTGCGTGTGTCTCTTGTCACTTTGGTATATGTTTTCTGGTAAAATGTCTGGCGTTAAAATTTTGAACAAGGATCACACTGAGTGTCTGTGTGAAATAAGGAATTATATTTTCACATTTTTCAATAATGTCACCTGTGTCTGCTGACAGTTTGCCTCTCTTTGCTTAAAGGGTATTCTGTGCCTGTGTCTCATGTCACTTTGTACCCGCCCCATCTCTCTCTTTGTGTGTGTCATTTCTCTCTTTGCGTGTGTCTCATGTCACTCTGGTAAATGTTTTCGGGTAAAATGTCTGGCGTTCAAATTTTGGTCAAGGAACACACTGAGTGTCTGTGTAAAATAAGGAATTATATTTTCACATTTTTCAATAGTGTCACCTGTGTTTGCTGACAGTATGCCTCTCCTAGCTTAAAGGGTACTCTGTGCCTGTGTCTCATGTCACTTTGTACCGGCCCCATCTCTCTCTTTGTGTTTGTCATTTGTATCTTTGCGTGTGTCTCTTGTCACTTTGGTATATGTTTTCTGATAAAATGTATGTAAGATTAATAATGAAACTGTACTGCAGTATTGCTGTGACACAGTTGCTGGGCTATAAACTTACTTATGTTGAAAACTAGTGTTTGTTTGGTTCACTTATTGTAATTGATATGTAGTATGTTTGTAGTGGTCTATAATATGTTATTTTTTCTTTACCACAGATTGTAATCATCTACAGAAAGATAAAAGAATATGCAGACGAAGGAAAGAAGAAAAAAAACTTACAAACATGGTTTATTTGCCAAGATAACACAATTAGAAGATTCATCCAAACAGAATCTTCAGTGAAAAAAAAGAATTCTCCTGGTAAGCAAACAAAAGACTTTTTTAGGAAATTAACGCAATGTAAAAAAAAAACTGGATATTGTTTCAAAGAAAAATAAAATATTTGTAAATACAAAGAAGAAGCAGAGCGCCCCAAAAAATGTTAGACCTGTAGAAGGAGATGATATTCTCTATAGTAATAGAAGGAGAAATCAATTCATTGACATTCGTAGACGAATGTTTTATAACAGAATTGTTTTAAATTTATTAAAAAATGTTAATATTTATCAAAAAAGAGTGCTTTTTACAAGAAAAAAAAATATTGTGAAGATTGTGGATCAGGCTTTTGAAGTGAAAAATAAATTATTCACTTTAGTAATCAATAGAATTCGTACACTAGATAGGGTAATCAATGTTCTGAAATCGAAATTTAAGTGGAAAAGAGTAATTAATCGGACTAATTTTTGTGATGTTTTTTCTGGAGAATGGAAGCATAGTTCAAGTTGTGATTCATTCATTTTTTAATGAAGAGAGTTACTTTAAGGATAATGATTTGCTGCATGCAGTTGACACCAGTGGTCGAGCATATGAGTTGAAGGATCGTTGTCCGGTTGAAAAAGAAAAAAATGTCCCTAGAAATGCAGAAGAGGTGTTTCCTGATGAAGTTTTAGGGAGATATCCTAAGGCTCCAGTGTATACTTGGAATTGTAGTAGTATTTGTAGTGTGTGACAGCATTCAATTGATTTGTTTCTCAACTTCTTACGGACATATAGTAAGAAAAGTCACAAACAAAAGATGAAAATGTTGCAAGAGTTAGATCCTTGCAGAGTGAGAGAAAAAACAGGTTTGCATGGGCATTCACTGGCTTGTCTTTCAAGAAAAGTATGTCAGAGTGTTTTTCACCATTTTAGGATGTTAGCAGTGCATCATAATAAAGTGAGGAAATTAGTGAGAAGGTTGTATAATGCAGTAAGTCCAGCACTTAAGCTAAAACAGTTAAACAGTGCTCTTTTGCATGGATCAGAATTAGATGTGAAGAACATTTGTGAAGAAATTGAGTTTTGTTATTTTGGTGAAAAAGAGGACAGTGCAGAAAGTGATACAGTAATGGAAGGTAATGTGGAAGAGAATGTGAAGATTTCAAGTATAGAAAAATTTGACCATGAAATTACAAAGTTTAAGGTCAATTCAAGTGAAAGGCCTAATTTTTCTTGTGTATGTTGTCGCAGAACTCATTATAAGAATCAGACTAGGTTAGTTGATTTATATGTAAAAACTGAAATGGAAAATAATAATGAGTGGAAGGATTTTGCAACTTATTTGTTGGTAGAAAATAGTTTTGATTTGGGTTCTAATCAACGTATTTGTAAAAATTGTTATAATAAATTAAATGAAAACAGAATGTCTGCTAGAGCTGTTCATAATAATTGGAGTTGGTAGACATTCCTTCTGAATTGTTGGATTTAACCCCTTCACTGCGGCAGCTATTCCGCCACAGTGCTAAGGGGTGGGGGGGCTGCGCGGCGATCCCGTGCTCATGACGGAACCGCTCCGTCACGGCACGCGGGTGAGCTGTGCTTGTGACGGAACGGTTCCGTCATGGCCCTCCCGCGCTAGAGAACGTTAGCGCAGGCGCGGAATTCACGCTGCGCAGGCGCGGCCAGAGGGCGGTGATGGAACCGTTCTGTCACCAGCACAGCCCACCCGAGGCTCGTGACGGAACGGTTCCGTCACGAGCATGGGAGGGGTAAAATACCTATGAGTCTATTCTGATACAATGTGTACATCCTTTTCAGGCTATTGTTCTCATGGAGCCTAAGACAGAGAATTTGCCTCCTTCAGATTTACAGAGAGGATTAAAGGGAAGAGTTGTTTATTTGCCTCTAGATTTAAAGAAAAATATTGATACAATTGGTGTAGAAAAAGTAGAAGAGGAACATCTGGTTATTCTAGTTAATGGTGTTCCGACAAAGAGTAAGAAAATTTGGCAAGAATTAGTGGATGTTAGGAAAGTCAAAAAGGCAACGTTGTATTTGGTAAAAAACAATCACTACTACAAAAATGTATATGTTGGAGAAGAGGAAACAACTGTAGAAGAGGATAGTGATGTCTCTGCTGGGCAATTTGAAAAAGTTGATGTCTCTAGTAGTGAAGAAATTTATGAACATTATAGTGTTCATCCTTTGCATTCCAAAGAAGTAATGGGGAATGCTATTGACTTGTTTCAAATGAAAGATGTAAAAGGAGGTCTCATTAGTGTATGGGAAGAAAGTTTGGAAGCTCGTTGCTTTCCTCAGTTATTTCCAACAGGTCAAGGTGGACGATATGATGACCGACTTGTTCAAATTCCTGCATCTGAATACCGGACTTTAAGATTATATTCAGAAGAAGAGATGTCAATTACACATTGGAGAAAATATAGTGGGAGAAGGCAAGTAAATATGAGTAAACTTACTATGTAATATAAAAATGTTCCACTCTATACTATAAGTCTCACATTATACTACAATCACTTTGCTACTACCTCATAAATTTGAAATAAAAATGAATAATATGTCAAACAATTTTTAATATCAAAATAATAATTTATTGTTCTGAATTTTCATAATTTAAAAGAACTTGTAACATGTCCTCATCAGGAATTTCCTCTTCAATCATATCATCAGCATTCTCCTCATTAATAGTCTGCAATGATGATTGTTGGAACTCTATGGTCTCCAAACATTCGATAAATTCACTGTCAAGAGACTGATCAAAAAAATCATTAATTTTATCTCCTCCTTGTGAAAATATTTCATTATTGGTGCTGTCAATATCCAGGACATTTAGAATTTCAATAAATGTAGTGAAAAATTCAAAAGAAATGTCCATTTTCTCTTCATTCATCCTTTTTATTTTGAAATTTCTTGCAGTAAATTTCAGAGAAAAAGTAATCACTTTCATTTATTGTTTTTAGTAATACATAATATAAAACTAGCTTTATCAAGTATTTAGTTCTTTAAAATTATTTGGGCAGTGTATAGTGTCAGGCAGGAACTAGAAATATAAAGCACTGCATGTGATGAAGCCTATCTTAGTCCATAATTATAACATAAGGACTGTAAATAACTAACAGAAAACATTTTCCAAATTATCTTAAAGTGTACAACATAGTTTCCCTTACAAATTAACAACTCACCTTTTTGTAAGTAGGAGAAGTTAGTACAGTGTAAATCAAATACCAGAAATTGAACACCAAAAATTCCTCACAAATGTACCTCATACAAGTAGTATCACAAAATGGCCGTGTTTCCCCTCTAATTTCTCATACATATTCATGTACATAACCAATCAAACCTCATCACACACAAATTCAAAACCAAAGTAACATTTTAATTGGTTCTAAATTTCAATACTTTCAAATGTGTTTTCCCCATGCGATTTTCCATAGGACATTTAGATACGGCTACAGCCTGAATTGCTGAACAGAATTTCACCAAACTTGGCAAAAATGGTAGGAACTGGTACGTAGTAGGGCCTTTTCCATACTTTTATAAATATGGCTCCAGTGGTTTTTATGAAAAGCAACTTCAAAAACACATATATATCAAATTGTGCGCTTCCAGCGCCTACCGATACGCGTACTGGGGAGCGCACCCGGCGCGCCACGGAGGTACGCGAGCGGAAAGTTTATTGGCTCTCGGATGTCTGTCAACATTCAAAACAGTCCAGAGAGTCCGCCATCTTGTGTCTCGGTAGAATCGAGACACAAGAGGTGTAAAAGAAAAGGGGGAAATGACTAAAATGGGGCAGGGTAGACAT
Organism: Lissotriton vulgaris; assembly: GCF_964263255.1. Classification (NCBI taxonomy): domain Eukaryota; kingdom Metazoa; phylum Chordata; class Amphibia; order Caudata; family Salamandridae; genus Lissotriton; species Lissotriton vulgaris. The sequence goes on from NW_028243749.1 coordinate 230,936, forward strand.
TCCCTGACCCCCTAGGTTTTCTGAAGGGGGCCTAGAAGGACCCTGAAGGGCAAAAAAACTATTTTTTTTTAAATTGCGGGGTAAGCGCTGGGTGCGTTCCCATGTACGCTTCCCGGTACGCGTACCCTGAGCGCACCACTGGGAAAAACAGTGTAAAAAATTAGAGTAAGAAAATAATTTAGAGTGCTTAGAGGTAGGGTAGATCTGAAAAGAGCTGTTGTGTTATGTGGGTGTTTTTGTACCTGCAAGTAGGTACCGATGCAGAGTCTAAAATTCAAGAGGAAGACTCTATTCCCCTCATCTGTAAAATGTACACCATCTGTCCTATAGATGCCTTGCATGTTGTAACGCAAGTTTTTGTGGTATATGGAACCCATTCCATAGTCTCTGAGGAAAGCAGAAACAGATTTATTCACATGTTTCCTTGCGTTCTCAATCTGTGGACAAAATTGGTTGGACCATTTTAGCCTTTGGCATATATTAGAAAATACCAGGGCAGTTTTGGGAAAAAGTGACAACAATTGCCCAAGGGTGTCCTTTAAAAGCACTTCCAGACCTACCCCAGTCAAAGTGCCCAGGTCATTGCCACCACAGTGCACAATTATGAGGTCAGGGTATGGTAGATGCATAAAGGAATTTACCAATGGTATCAATTGGTGACTTCTCAATCCTCTCTGTCCAATCCCCATAATATCCATATTTGGTAAATTAAGGTTGTGAGTACCTCTGTTAGCTGCATATTTTTCACTCCAGCGAACAAAGCTATGACCCACAATCCAGACTTTTGGCATCTTCAAGGTAGATGTAGTTGTTTTCAGATGAGTTGTGGAAATGAAATGGCAGTTTGAAAGTAGGAGTTACAAAAAAAGTGGTTGAGATTGAGTGCACTTGAAAAAGCAGTAATGATTGGTGATTTCTTAAAATTCTCCACTGTAAATTAGGGTGCATGCTTTTGTTTTTAGAAAGAAGTAATTCTTATGGTTGAGAAAAAGTCATTGAAAGAAACATTGCATACGATTAGCTAGTATATTGAGAGGCCAAACACCCTTGCTGAGTTCATTGCAACATAGTATGATGAACATAGTATGATGTACTTTTCACCTGTTTGCTGAGTTAGGTGGGAGTTACCATGATAACAGGGTGAATGAGCACTGGGGGATGGGTGAATATTATGTGAGTATTGAATGTAGAACCGATTAAAATGTTAGTTTCGTTTTGAAATAGTGTGGGAAGAATTTTAATCGGTTAAGTCAACGGATATGTGTGAAGAATTATAGGGAATCAGGGCCATTTGTGGTTGCAGTGTCTGAGGTGTATTTCAGAGATTCTGCTTAAGAAAATCTGATGTGTGTGACTGACACTGTTCTAAATCTTCAAAAGCATTTTTAAAGGTGAGTAATGATTCTATTAATATAGATATAGTGCTGTATGCACTATGGGGAAGATTAAGAAGCATATTGTGCTTCTTTATTCTTGCATTGTGCATCATGTTTTTTGTAATGCTGGTAAAAAATGTAATGGTGCATATTGGAAATGTATTTTGGAAATGAGTTAGATTTCTGCCTTGTAATGTAGTGGTCATTTAAATGGGCTGTGCTTTGTGTCAAAAACGATTTACTATGGAAAATGTTTTTCGGCAAAATGTCTGGCGTTAGAATTTTGGTCAAGGATCACACTGAGTGCCTGTGTGAAATAAGGAATTATATTTTCACATTTTTCAATAATGTTACCTGTGTCTGCTGACAGTTTGCCTCTCTTGGCTTTAAGGGTACTCTGTGCCTGTGTCTCATGTCACTTTGTACCTGCCCCATCTCTCTCTTTCTGTGTGTCATTTCTCTCTTTGTGTTTTTCTCATGTCACTCTGGTAAATATTTTCTGGAAAAATGTTTGGCGTTAACATTTTTGACAAGGATCACACTGAGTGTCTGTGTGAAATAAGGAATTATATTTTCACATTTTTCAATATTTTCACATGTGTCTGCCCACAGTTTGCCTCTCTTAGCTTATAGGGTATTCTGTGCCTGTGTCTCATGTCACTTTGTACCTGCCCCATCTCTCTCTTTGTGTGTGTCATTTCTCTCTTTGCATGTATCTCATGTCACTCTGGTAAATGTTTTCTGGTAAAATGTCTGGCGTTAAAATTTTGGTCAAGGATCACACTGAGTGTCTGTGTGAAATAAAGAATTATATTTTCACATTTTTCAATAATCTCACCTGTGTCTGCTGACAATTTGCCTCTCTTACCTTAAAGGGTACTCTGTGCCTGTGTCTCATGTCACTTTGTACCTGCCCCATCTCTCTCTTTGTGTGTGTCATTTCTCTCATTGCATGTGTCTCATGTCACTCTGGTAAATGTTTTCTGGTAAAATGTTTGGCACTAACATTTTTGACAAGGATCACAATGAGTGTCTGTGTGAAATAAGGAATTGGGGGGCATATTATCAAGCCTGTGCGCTAAAATTATCGCCGCTTTATCGGCCGAAAACGGCCGATAAAGCGGCGATAATGGGCTTGATAATATGCTCTGTGGAATTCCAATCGAAGCCCATGTTAGATGTCTTCACATCTAACATGTGCTTCGATTGGAATTCCACAGAGCATATTATCAATCCCATTATCGCCGCTTTATCGGCCGTTTTCGGCCGATAAAGCGGCGATAATTTTAGCGCACAGGCTTGATAATATGCCCCTATATTTTCACCTTTTTCAATAATGTCACCTGTGTATGTTGACAGTTTGCCTCTCTTGGCTTAAAGGGTACTCTGTGCCTGTGTCTCATGTCACTTTGTACCTGCCCCATTCCTCTCTTTGAGTGTGTCATTTCTCTCTTGGCGTGTATCTCATGTCACTCTGGTAAATGTTTTCGGGTAAAATGTCTGGCGTTAAAATTTTGGTCAAGGATCACACTGAGTGTCTGTGTGAAATAACGAATTATATTTTCACATTTTTCAATAATGTCACATGTGTCTGCTGACAGTTTGCCTCTATTAGCTTAAAGGGTACTCTGTGCCTGTGTCTCATGTCACTCTGTACCTGCCCCATCTCTCTCTTTGTGTCTGTCATTTCTCTCTTTGCGTGTATCTCATGTCACCCTGGTAAATGTTTTCTGGTAAAATGTCTGGCGTTCAAATTTTGGTCAAGGAACACACTGAGTGTCTGTGTAAAATAAGGAATTATATTTTCACATTTTTCAATAATGTCACCTGTGTTTGCTGACAGTTTAACTCTCTTAGCTTAAGGGGTACTCTGTGCCTGTGTCTCATGTCACTTTGTACCTGCCCCATCTCTCTCTTTGTGTGTGTCATTTGTCTCTTTGCGTGTGTCTCTTGTCACTTTGGTATATGTTTTCTGGTAAAATGTCTGGCGTTAAAATTTTGAACAAGGATCACACTGAGTGTCTGTGTGAAATAAGGAATTATATTTTCACATTTTTCAATAATGTCACCTGTGTCTGCTGACAGTTTGCCTCTCTTTGCTTAAAGGGTATTCTGTGCCTGTGTCTCATGTCACTTTGTACCCGCCCCATCTCTCTCTTTGTGTGTGTCATTTCTCTCTTTGCGTGTGTCTCATGTCACTCTGGTAAATGTTTTCGGGTAAAATGTCTGGCGTTCAAATTTTGGTCAAGGAACACACTGAGTGTCTGTGTAAAATAAGGAATTATATTTTCACATTTTTCAATAGTGTCACCTGTGTTTGCTGACAGTATGCCTCTCCTAGCTTAAAGGGTACTCTGTGCCTGTGTCTCATGTCACTTTGTACCGGCCCCATCTCTCTCTTTGTGTTTGTCATTTGTATCTTTGCGTGTGTCTCTTGTCACTTTGGTATATGTTTTCTGATAAAATGTATGTAAGATTAATAATGAAACTGTACTGCAGTATTGCTGTGACACAGTTGCTGGGCTATAAACTTACTTATGTTGAAAACTAGTGTTTGTTTGGTTCACTTATTGTAATTGATATGTAGTATGTTTGTAGTGGTCTATAATATGTTATTTTTTCTTTACCACAGATTGTAATCATCTACAGAAAGATAAAAGAATATGCAGACGAAGGAAAGAAGAAAAAAAACTTACAAACATGGTTTATTTGCCAAGATAACACAATTAGAAGATTCATCCAAACAGAATCTTCAGTGAAAAAAAAGAATTCTCCTGGTAAGCAAACAAAAGACTTTTTTAGGAAATTAACGCAATGTAAAAAAAAAACTGGATATTGTTTCAAAGAAAAATAAAATATTTGTAAATACAAAGAAGAAGCAGAGCGCCCCAAAAAATGTTAGACCTGTAGAAGGAGATGATATTCTCTATAGTAATAGAAGGAGAAATCAATTCATTGACATTCGTAGACGAATGTTTTATAACAGAATTGTTTTAAATTTATTAAAAAATGTTAATATTTATCAAAAAAGAGTGCTTTTTACAAGAAAAAAAAATATTGTGAAGATTGTGGATCAGGCTTTTGAAGTGAAAAATAAATTATTCACTTTAGTAATCAATAGAATTCGTACACTAGATAGGGTAATCAATGTTCTGAAATCGAAATTTAAGTGGAAAAGAGTAATTAATCGGACTAATTTTTGTGATGTTTTTTCTGGAGAATGGAAGCATAGTTCAAGTTGTGATTCATTCATTTTTTAATGAAGAGAGTTACTTTAAGGATAATGATTTGCTGCATGCAGTTGACACCAGTGGTCGAGCATATGAGTTGAAGGATCGTTGTCCGGTTGAAAAAGAAAAAAATGTCCCTAGAAATGCAGAAGAGGTGTTTCCTGATGAAGTTTTAGGGAGATATCCTAAGGCTCCAGTGTATACTTGGAATTGTAGTAGTATTTGTAGTGTGTGACAGCATTCAATTGATTTGTTTCTCAACTTCTTACGGACATATAGTAAGAAAAGTCACAAACA